>NC_056735.1:1865287040-1865586442 GCF_019279795.1 Protopterus annectens
CTTCTTAAGACAGAAGTGGTGAACTTCATGACACCCATGCAGATGGACAATACAGTTATGACTACTGAATCCTACACAATTGCACTTTATAAGCACTTACATGAGTGCATAGATCGTGCTATCCCAAACAGAACCAAGATGCTATCCTCCAAAAAAAGGAAGCCAATCTGGTGGTCCCCTGCCATAAACAAATTGTACAACAGAAGGAATAAACTGTTGCAAAGGAGAGTAAAATCCCATGAGTGGAGGAGCTCTCTGGTCAGCTTCAGTAGAAGCTGTGATCCCTGATAAAATCCTCCAAAGCTAGTTACAAAAACAAAATCGCCACTGATTCTAAAGACAACCACAAAGCATTCTATAGCTATGTCAAGAATCTCAATGGCAACACTCAGATCTGCTCTGAGTTACAGTACAATGGCACTAAATATACAGACCCAACTGATATTGCCAACATCCTGGTAGATAGGTTCAGTGCTAACTTTACCCCCCTCTCACCCCCTAAAGAGCTCATCTCTATACCGGAAGAATGCAAAGTTCCTGTAATCACGGCTGCACAGGTAAAAACCACACTCTCCAAAGCCAAGAACACAGCATCCATGGGATCAGACATCATCCCAGGCTGCGTTCTACACGAACTACAGAACAAACTGGCATCCCACCTAAGTACCATGTTCAATCATAGCCTCACCTCAGGCTTTGTGCCTGCTGAATGGCGCACAGCGACAGTTATCCCACTCCACAAGGGGGGAGCCACCATGGACCTCGGGAACTACCGCCCCATTAGTCTGGTCTGCAAGGCCATGGAACGTATCATCATGGAACTTATAAACAAAGACATTGGTAATCTCCAAACTCTGGATCCCACCCAGTTCGGGTTTGTAAAAGGCAGCTCATGTCTCCTAAACTTGATAGACTTCATTGAAGCAGTCACCAAAGCCGTAGACAAGGGTAAGGTGGTTCACACAGCCTATCTAGATCTTGCCAAGGCTTTCGACACCATCCCCCACTCTGGAATTATAGATAAACTCACTAAACTAGGTATAAATCCCTATGTCACAAGATGGGTTGCCAACTTGCTCACTGACAGAACCCACACTGTGAAAGTAGCAGACTCCAAATCCGACTTCAGACCAGTGACAAGTGGAGTACCACAGGGTTCAGTCCTGGGTCCTCTCCTGTTTGGTATCTACATCTCTGAAGTACAGGCTAACACAGAAGGTCTTTGGTTAACAAAGTTCGCAGATGACTGCAAACTAGGAGCCATAATCAAAACTCCTAATAATGTGGACATCCTGCAAAAGGGCCTCACTGAGACAGATGCCTGGTGTCAAAGCCATGGCCTCAAGCTCAATGCCAAAAGTGCATTGTCATCCCCTTTGGTAAAAACTCTGTACCCATGAACTACAACATAGGCGGTAGTATACTTAACACCGAAAGTGTGATAAGAGACCTTGGGACACAGGTGGACAGTAGTCTCTCCTTTGATAATCACATCGCCACAGTAGTCAGGAAATCCTTCTACGTGGCTCACTTCATCACAAAAGGTTTCTCATCCAGAAAAAAAAAAGAGGTTATTGTTCCCCTCTACTCATCACTCATTAGACCCATTATAGAGTACAACGCCCCTTTTGGTATGTACCTCACAAGACATCTACAACTGGAAAGGCCATGGAAATACCTCACAAAGAGGATTACTGGCCTCAAACAGATGCCCTATGCAGATCATCTCAAAAAACTCCAGCTTTACTCCATCACGTATCGCCTATTCAGAGGTGATCTCTGCCTAACATACAAAGCTATGTCAAACCCAGAGCTGTTGGACATGCTCCACTTAAAGAAATCCCAAATCCCTCCGAGCTACACGCTCTAGGGACCTAAACCTTGTCACCACAATAAACAGAACATGCCAGAGGGATAGATTCCTGTCCCAGAGACTTCCCATACTCTGGAATAAATTCCTATCTATATCAAACAAAGCTCCTCATTAGCACTCTTCAAGAAAAATCTTGATGACTGGATGGGAAATAGGAAATTCACCCCAGGGATCACCTCTGTGACTCTGCTCGACAGTGGCACAGGAAAATAATTTTCTTGGGTGGCAAAAGCAAGGGTACCTTTTTGGCTGGGATTGTATAGGCCCCAGGGCCAATAGCCTAGTACCTACCTATGAACCTAAGAAATCGCCCACTGTCAAACTCTGAGTGCTTCTCGACAAATGAGGTAAGATTTAGTTCCTCCCTGTTTGTTGATGTACCAAACTACTGACATGTCTATTTGAAATGCAATATTCCCTTGAGGAAGAGCCGTCTGAAAGGCCTGCAATGCGAGAAGCACAGATCTTATCTCTAGAACACTGATGTCAAGTTGGCCTCTAAAGGGGACCAAGTGCCCTGGAATCTTGCCCAGATAATGCCCCCTCACCTCATCTGGGAGATGTACATGGTCACTATGTCCATGAGCTTTGGAAAGACAAAGGAACGACCATGAAGAAGTTGATGTGAATGCATTCACCAAAGAAGATCTGTCTTGCAACATTTGGTGATCAGGATTTGTGACAACAAGTGATGAAGTATGGACCACAGGGAAGTTAGTAGTCATTGAAGAATCCTCATGTGAAACCTAGCTAGAGACACCAGAATTATAGATGCTGCCATGGAACAAAGGGCTTGCAAGACTAAACATGCCGGAACTTAGATCCTGAGGATTAGCTTTTGAACCTGAACTATAATTCTCTGATGACAATCTGGGGGAAGAGATGCTGTCATTGTCCGTGTATCCAATACCACCCCTAGGAACTCTACGTTTTGTGGGGGGGTTAAATGTGATTTTTCTAGGTTTACTGTTATCCCCAGCTGAGCACAAGTACTGAGGGTGTAGTCCCTGGCTATTATCAGCTGATGACTGGTCGCAGTAGTTATAAGCCAGTTGTCCAGATAGGGAAACACATGGATTCCTTGTAGTCTCAAGTGAGCCACTACTACTGCTATGCATTTGGTGAACACCCTGGGGGCTGTAGTGAGTCCAAAGGGTAGTACTCTGAATTGGTAGTGACTGGCTCCTAGTCGGAAGTGGAGGAACTTTGTCCATCTTTATGAGCACACCCAGTTGTCTTTCTTTAGAAAGGGAAGGATATACTGTACCGTGACCAATTTGTTCAGTACACTAAGATCCGAAATTGATCTCCAGTCCCTTGTCTTCTTTGGCACTAAAAAGAATCTTGAGTAAGTTCCACATCCTTCTTGGTCTGGTGGGACTTGTTGGATATTCCTCCTGTCCAGCAGTTTTTGCATTACTTGTACTGCTGCATGCCTCTGATTCGGTGTAACATCGGGGATTTTCTTCTGAAATGGGGGAGGTTGAGGAAAAAGGAATGGTATAACATCTGGATATGATTTGTTGCACCCAGGAATCTGTTTTTGTCTTGCCAGGCATTTAGGTGCAAGGATTAGCATCCTTCAACTGCCTCCAGAGGAAGACAACCGGGCCTCTCTTCAGAAGCGCTGAAAGGGTTTGCTTGGGAAAGAATCTCTGGCTTTGTGGAACACCTCTGCTATGAGGGCATCTCCCATTCTGGCTCCCCCCTCTGCCCCTGGGGTAACTGCTTCCACATCTATCCTGGAAAGGCCCTTGGGATTTTTTGAACCACATTTTAGTACCACTTCTCTGGCTCCTAGAAAAGGACCTTTGGGGGGGGGGGATGTATGCCAACAGCAGAAAGGGTCTTACCGTCTTTCTCACACATGGACAATCTTTCTTTCACTTTGGGGCCAAATAAGGATGTTCCTTCAAAAGGAGCATTGACAAAAGAAGACTTGAATGGTTCCACAAAATCACAAAGGTGCATCCAGGCATGTCTCCTAAGGGCTACGCCTGTACCTGCTGCTCTAGACACCGCTTCAGCTGCATGTGCTATCAGCCTCATGGACGAATTGGACAAAGACTCTAGGGTGGCTAACTAGGAAGACACTTTGTCTTGGACTCCCTCAGCTACAGCTCCTGCAGTGTGTCTGATAATTCCTTGATCAGATCCCATTGGAGTCTGCTGAAATGTGCCAAATAGTTCAAGGCCTTATGGCAAAGGTAGATAAAGTGTAGACCCACTTCCCAAATCTGTCCACAGCCCAGGACTCCCTGATGGGTGGATGGATAGAGGAACTCTACTCCAATACAATCATACCATCAACTGCCAGACTCTTGGCCTAAAACTCTTTGTCTTCAGGTGTGGAAAGTATTTTGTCTGGTCTCTTGGGGATGGGTTCGACATTATCAGGGGCCTTCCATGCTCATTGTGAAATCAACTGAAAGAGTTCATCAGCAGGCGGAGTCACTCAAGAGGTAAATGGCCGGGTGCCAAATGTCTGCAGGTAGACAGACTTCTCAGAGGAAGGGTTTTGGGACTTCTAGCCACCCCTCTGCATCAGAAGTTCCAAGAGGTTTCCAAAGGAGACATACTCTGTGGGTGATGATGGGGATCCCTCCCCTTCATCAAAATCTGTATCTTTGGTGACAGACTCCTGGGAGGGAATCCAAGTGCTTCCTCTTGCATTTCTTTTTGTGTGGGACCTCCTCAGAAGGATAATCTGGAGAGGTATCACAGGATGACAGTACCTGTGGCTATGACACCTGAAGCTTCAGCACCTCCCTGTGGAGAAGCAGGTGGAATAGTAGAACTAGAGAGGGGACCTGTTCTGATGGGGTATGCTCCAACTGAATCTCTGCTACAGAAAGGGCTCTCTGCATAGCCTCGAAGGCTGGTCCCCTGAAGAGGGAAGCCAGCCTGGAACAGAGAAAGACTGCCTCTGGGCTGAAGTCACTCCCTGCTCTGAAGAACCAAGCCTCAAGGCTGAAGCTGAACTGACTCGAGCCGAAGCTCCATGGAGCAGGGGGAACTCCGAAAGGCCTGGATTCGAGACCTGCTCACTGGAACACACAGGAGACCTACAGCTCTGGCAGATCTCCAGTTCAGAGATAACCGATGAGCTTAGGGTAATTGTTGGCTCTGTAGAAGCGAGCAACTCCACAGCTGACACCATTGGTGCTGGGAGAACGGGAACAGAAGATTCTAAGAGCTCCAAGGAGGTTAGAGGAGAAGTAGTCAGTGGGGTAAAGAAAGATGTTTTGGTATCAAAGACCAGAAGGAATTGGTACCAAAGGTGGGCCTGAAAGCCCTTTAACCCATAAAATCTTATTCACCAGCCTCTCCATGTCCAGTTTTATGAAGCTTTTGGTGGAATGAAAGGACAAAGCTGAAGGAGATTTAAGCCTCTGCAAAAACACTTCTGGTAATTCCCCAGCAAAAGGATAAATTGAAGAGAAGCAAGATGTTCTAGGTTTAACAGTCATAGTCAATGGAACAGAAGCCAAATCCTGTACAGGTGACTTTTGATGTCAAAGGCCTTGAAATTGTACTCTGTGCCAAAACTGAAGTTGTCAGTACCAATGACTCAGAAACAGAGACTTTCGGTTCCAAGAGAACAGTTTTATTTATTTTTTTTTTTGCTTTCTGAACCAATGTGGTCATCAAAACCGATGAATTGCATTTTTTAACTTTGTCAGTAGAAGTAATTGAGGAGGAAAATGAGCTATCTGTTTTAGCTTTATCAGCAGTGAATGAGGCTTCTCCAGAAGCTGATGGCAAAAGTCCTTTTAAAATTAGTTTGTTACACCTTTCCACTAGAGCATGGTTGCTAAAAGGCATAACAAATACTGCAATCTTCCTATAAATGATGAGGACTAAGGCAATATACACATAGTGCGTGAAAACCTGACACGGGACTTTTATGACCACACTGATTTGATATTTGTTGCTATTATCTGATTTTCTGACTTCCGCGGTGGTGCAGTGGTAGCGTTGTTGCCTCACAGCAAGAGGTTCTCCTGTTCGATTCTCTGCTTGGGTTGGGAGTGCCTTCTGTGTGGAGTCTGCATGTCCTCCCCGCGGTCGAGGAGGCATTCGAAAGACATACATTCAATGGGAGTGCCTTCATTGAAGGTTGGGCTGGCAACTTGAAACCTTAAAAACGAACTGCCAATCATTAGCGGACCGGAGTTCCACTGTGGCGACCCCTAACCGGGAAAAGCCGAAAGACAAACAATTGTACTGTTGAGCTTTTCTTTTTGACTCCAAGCTGCCATCAGAATAAGTTAGCAGTGGTGCAGCCGTTAGCTTTTTTTGCCTCATAGCAACTGATTCTGTGGTGCAATTCTCGGCTGCTGTGCCTTCTGTGCAGAGTCTGCATGTCCTGTCTGCATCTGTGTGGGTTCCCTCCAGGTGCTCCAGTTTCTTCTCCACATTCCAAAGACATGCATCTGCAGTGTTTCTACCTGGGCCTCCACTGAAAATGGGCCCTGTCCCAGTCAGACCTTCCTGGTAAACAAATGGGAATAAATAAAAATTGACCAGTTTAATGCACACAGTTAAGCGCTTTCGTCAAAGTAGATCCAAAAGACTTCTTCAGAACAAAGTAACACAATCCTCTACAACATTTAAATATCCCTCCCAAATGTGACTTTTGGGAGGGATATTTAAATATTGTAGAGGATTGTGTTAATATTAGTCGCGGTGGTGCAGTGGTGGCGTTGTTGCCTCACAGCAAGAGGTTCTCCCATTCGATTCTTGGCTGGAGCACCTTCTGTGTGGAGTCTGCATGCCCTCCCCGCAGTAGAGTGGCGTTCGAAAGATATGCGTAGAATGGGCGTGCATTCGCTGAAGGTTGTGCGTCAAGCTGGCACCTCAGCACCCGTAAAAAATCTACTGCCAATCATTAGTGGACCGGAGTTCCACTGTGGCGCCCCCTAACCGGGAAAAGCCGAAAGAAGAAGAGGAGGAGGAGGATTGTGTTACTTTGTTCTGAAGAAGTCTTTTGGATCTACTTTGATGAAAGCGCTTAAGTGTGTGCATTAAACTGGTCTATCTTATCCTTGGTGTGGCTGGCTCGTTTGTTCCTGTGTTGGTTCTTGGTTTGTGGCTATATCTACAATAAATAAAAATTGCCTGATTATGATCACAATCTCTACTAATGTACGGAATACATGTCTTCACTGATAACTTGCACTGCTTTGTAAAGAGTGAGGCAGGTGTTCCCCAAAACTCTCCCTCAAGTATCGTGTGTCTGATTTATTTAAATTTGGCCTTTTAAAGCAAAACTTCTGGTCAGTTTGCCATCTGCTGAGTTTTCGGTGCGTGAATGGATGAAACCTCTCATCACCAGGATTCTGGCATGACACTAAATTCTTTAAATAAGTGCATACAATTTCAGCATGATTTCCATGAGAATGGATAACAAAAACAACTCAAGCAACAGTGGCTACATGCAGAGTAAACAGAAATACAACAGCTTCTCCCGCTAAGTCTATACATTTTGGTATAACTCAAGCACCAAAGAATTTTACACATAACCTATCAAGTGGTATGATTCAGACAGTAATAGTCTATATTATTTACATCCAAAACAGTGTACTAAAAATCGTATATATATATATATATATATATATATATATATATATATATATATATATATATATATATATAGATATATATATATATATATATATATAGATATATATATATATTACACACACTATTTACTCAAAATTAGCTGTAACTCAAAAATCTTTGAAAATACTGTCCTCAGATTTACTATCACTCATGCAGGATTTACTCACGTTCACAGCGATACAACAACCACTTAAGGGCACATGACGTCATCACTTTGTGTGGTTTCAATATCTGAAATTCTACTGCTGAAGAAAAAAGAAGTACTCATCTTTTCTGCCATTCTGTTATAAATTTAAAGCTGTTCTGTGGTAGAGATTTACTCAAGTAATTAATTTATCCAAAGATTTCTTATAACTACACAAAATTTTGATGTGTAAAAGGGCATATGCTCTTACTCCTGAAGTCAAGCCCTTTGTGTGGTTCTACAGCAAATACGATTACCACCTTTACTTCTGTATTTATAATTATGCAAACATTTTAAACCAATCTGTTGCATAAAAACTTAATTCTAATCCTCATAAATGAACATTATTAAAAAAAAAATTACAGCATATAACAATATATTTTCAACTGCAATACTGAAGGCACTATGTCTACCCTGAGTTCTCATAACCACATTAACAAGTGTAGATTACATACTTGACAAAATGGACACTACACAAAAAGATGTCACATTTCCTGAAGATTATATACCATTTGAGAGTGAGTTCTGGAAAATAACATGGAATCACATCAAAATTAAGTCTTTATATAACTTGTCCATCCAAAGTATCCCATATTACATTTCTGTAAAGCATTACTAAAGACAAAAAAATTTTAAATGAATAAAATTAAACCATTGGATCTAACAAAACAGTCAAACCTCCAGTCTGATTCAAACACAATCTTGACCAATTAAAAATCAGAACTACAGATACATCAAACATCTTTTTATGTACTCAAATGGGTGGACCAATAGCAGTGAAGGAAGGCACTTGCTTACACATATCAGTGACTTAGTTCAAGAAAAGCCACAGGTTGCTCAAAGGGTTAAGTCAGGCAAAGCAATTTAAAAAGTCAAAATCCTGCTCAGGACAGAGGACTCTATGACTGGTCCCTACTCTGTTAGTTGCCCTACCTACTACAAAATGTAGAGAAGGTGCAGTTGCATGTCTATGAAATGGGTGGGCTTGTGTTGGAGGTAGTGCCATGTGCCATATATGGTAAGTAAGAGGAAACAGCAGCAGAAGGGGGGGCAGCTGCACTATAATACCTCCCAATAATCTAAGCAACAGTAATGAAGATGCCAAATGTAAGGTTGTTCCTTTTAGTCTCTGTCCTCTGACAATGAACTAGAGCTATAGGACTCTGAATCATCATCAGAGAGATCTTCAAAATCCCAATTACCACTAGATTCACTATGGACATCAAGGTCCTCAGACAGAAAGTTCTTCCCTGTCTGCAAATTGCAAGGATAAACAAGTGCTGAAAGACATATGAAATGTGAGTCATAATGCAACAAACCAAGCATTGTGCCCACACTAACCCACTCATCACATTTTATGTCATATTCATGTACTGTAATCCGGTTTCTCTTCCACTGGGGTGTGGTAGTTGTTATAAGCAGACATTTATTGTTGCAAGTAACTATCTGAACATGTTCAGTATTGCCATCAACAGGAATATCACATATTCTTCTCCACTCTCCACTTGCAGGATTGTAAACTTTCACAACTGGCATATCACAAATACAGTATATTTCACCATTAAAGACACATGCCTCTCGAAACTCATTACATTTTAGGGAAGCACAATTCACCCAACAATTCCTATCAGGGTCAAAGCGTAGCATTCGCTTACTGCTGACTGCGTACAGATAGCCATCCAATGCGATCAACTCAAATGCATACAAAGTATGGGGTAGCTCAGCCACCAACTTCCACTGGTTTTTCCGAATGTTATAACATTCAACATCTTTAATCTTAACACCAGTAAATGGATCACGGCCACCCATTATGTATATAAAACCATTAAGATACCCAATATCCATGCCGTCCCTTGCCAATAACCTGTCTGGCAACTGCTGCCAAGTATTAATGACAGCATTATACACCCACAGCTGTTTAGAAGGCTGGGCAGCTAAATATAAGTCATTGTCTGTTGAAACACACACAGCACTAGAAGTACAATTTCTGCTGTGAGTGAGAGTATTCAAAGGTGAGGGCATTGCAAATACGTGTCCAAAATATGGATTGTAGCACAAAAATGGTTCTTTTGGGTGGCCAAAAAATATTACCATCTCTTCTGCCAACATACCAATTCTTTTGGTCCCTTCTAAGTTATCAAATTTGGCAGTCAGCATGTCTTCTATAAAGTCCTGGCAGTGTTTTCTGATTAATGACTTTGACCTTAATAACTCTTCAACATATTCCTTGCCATCATCCCCGAAAGAATGCCACCGGATGCACTTAAATACTTCAGGGGAGCATACACTCCTTTCTTCTACATTACTTTCTATCCACCTAACAGCAAAGAAAAACACTTTCCTTTCACTTTCAACATCAAGGTTGCTCAAAAGGAGTACTTCCTTTATTTGATTCAAATTCAGGTCCATGAGTTCTTCGTTGTTTTGGTAAAGATGCCGGAAATTCCTTGCGATGAAAGCCAATGCCTTGCTCTTCAGCTCTTGGCTATCAAACGCATCAGCAAATTTCAGGATCCCCGCACAGTTAGAAAGATCCATTCTCCTGGTCATGAAGCTGATACAAGCTTGCCTGATGTACTCAAGTTGTAGCATATTGGCAGCAGCATACAACGGCTGTACATTACTTTCAGACACAGTCACTTTGCCGGTATAACAGTAATCAATAATCAAAGCCATAGATTCAGTGTCCACATCATGAATTGTCACTTGCTTCTGTTTACTTTCATAAAGGCCACCCGTGAACATGCTCTTGAAATAAGGACTTGCAGCAGCCAAGACATTCCTGTTACACCGGAACAATTTGCCTCTGTCCGGGCCGAAAGAATACCGATCAAAAGACGGGATCACTTCAATGATCACATCAAACAGCTGCTCAGAATCATACAAAACCTTTAACTCCTTTAGCAGTGAACGAGCATGGTTTTCGTCTTCCAGTTCTTCGGGGCCAGAAAATAAATCGTGCACTGAAGCCATTCCCTTCTGAAACATGAGAAACTCAATTCACCTAAGATCTGCTGCTAGTACAGTGCAATGAGCATACACTTACAACCCCTAAAAGGAAAACACTATCTACAAAATTCCTTTCTTTAGTCCAACTTAACTTAGACGTACCGGTGATAGTGTCCTACGTAAAGAGTGCTTCCGGTGCACTGTAAACTTATTATCCTACGTAAAGAATGGTTCTGGAGCACTGTAAACTATAGCTGGGGAAATGCGTAATATTTTCAGCCCGACAGCGCTAACAATTATGCAGGCCATTCCCTGTATGGCTGGGCAGGAAGTTGGCTGTACTGTAGTAGTACTTCCGAGATGTGCAGTAACAAACCCTACGTACGGTTTACTCCTTGACCGAAAAAAAAATTGTATACTGACTCTTATTAGCGGTAATAAACATACTCTTGTAAAATAATGTATTCATGATTAGTAGTGTTGTTTTTCGTGGGCGTGGGGGTTGAAACTGCATTTTAATGTGTGAAACTACTTTTTGTGTTTATATGCTTATATTAAAATATGTATAGATAGAGACGGAAAGGACATAGCTATGTATGTGTAACTTTTAATTCTTGTACAGCCTTGCGCGTACTGCTTCCCGTAGCTCTCAACCAAACAGGGACAAATCTCAACAAAAACGGAAAAATCCAGTAATATCAAGGACACTTTTAAAATATTGGCACTATTAACTTGAGACATTCACAGAATAAGAGAATGTGAATTACTATACATTTTTGAACTAAAAGCAGTCTGTAAGTGTAATTACTATTCTTATTTATTAAGTGCAATTCATCACCTTTTTTTCCGACAGTGACTAATTTTAAACGGGATTAATAGAGACAGAACTAAAATTTGAGTCAGACTCAGTTCAGTGGCGTCTGTCTGCAATGTAAACTTTTTATAACTAAAGAGGTATAATTTTGTATGTGTTTCATTTATGTAAATGCAAGATTACCTTTGTCATATGTGAAAATGTAATAAAGATGTTTGGAGAAAAGAAAAACATCAAGGAAAGTAGAGTGGCATTATGCTGTTCCCCTTCATCCCCCGTGAATATTATTGTTCAGTGCAGTGATCCCCGTACTTTAAGGAGCCTGAAGCCTAGCAGTATATTCAAATCACAGGAGCAGCTTATAAGTCCTTTCATCTTGCAAACATGGTTGCCACCTTTTCAGATGCCCAAAGTGGGGCATTTTTTGTTGAAATGTGACATTTTTCAGGACAAAACATACCCACCATGACCCATGCAAAGGACAGAACTTTACTTTTTTGCCAAAATAAATGCTTATACTTGTAGCATTTCTGTTTATGCTATTTTCTATAACATTTAGGTGTTTCGGATACAAAAGTAACTGTTTATGCAACTATTAAAGAAAACTTAGGAAAAATGTTTATGCCCTAAAATCTCAGGACATTTGCCATTTTTATCCCCCCCCCCCCCCCGCAAGACACAACTGCCCAAGATTTCAGAGTGGCCATGCGAGTCGAGAAGGTCCGTTTGTCCTCGGCCGACATGGGCTCAGGGGGGACTCGGCGTATTCCTTCACCAGATCCCACTGAAGCCTAATCACGTGGGCCAAGTAATTCAGCGCCCTTATGGAAAAGGTAGCTGAAGCAAACATCCGCTTTCTGATACGATCCATCATCCGAGACTCCTTATCAGGAGGATGGACCGAGGAACTATCTTGTGCCAGTTTCTTCTTGGAGGCAGCCGCCACCACCATGGCATCTACCGGGGAACCTTTACTGCACGCTGTCCTATCCGCAGGGGGACTAAGGATCTTATCTGGTCTCCTGGGGATTGGCTTTACAGTGTCCAGCTCTTTCCACGCTCTGGTAGTAATGAGGTCTACCAGGGGGTTGGCCGGAGGGGACACCCAGGAGGTAGACGGGCCTGCGTCAAACGCCTCCAGAAACACCGACTCATCCGAGGAAAGCTTTTGGGCTGACCACCCCCCTTTTTTGGCATAGCATTTCCATAATGCCTCCAAAGGAGACGTCCTTGGGGGGTGACCTGGGGGAACCTTCCCCTTCCCCTAAATCAGTGTCTTCCATGAGGGATTTGGGGGAGTCCAAGTGCCACCTCTTACACTTACGTTTGTGAGGGACCTCCTCGGCGGGACTGTCCGAGGAGGGCTCACCAACAGTGTCATGTTCCTCCAGTGGAACTGGCTGGGGCATCGAAGCAGGCTATCCCTGAGGCCGGATGATGGAAGATAAGCCCATCTGCGAGGGAATGGTGGCTGGATCCGTAGCACGAGTGAGGGGTCTCGAACCTCTCAAGAGAACCCTCTCCACCACGTCCAATGCCGAAGGTGAACCGCTCTCTCTGGGTTCCGTGAGCAACACCCTCGGGTCCAACGCGGGGATTGGCGTCGGAGCCGAAGTGATTGGACCCGAAAGGGAAGTGTGCTCCGACCACAACGGAGCCGAAGACACACTTACCCCCTCGGATCCGACGCCTGGCTCTCGGCCCTGAGAGCTCGGATCCGAAAAGGGATCCGACAAACTCGAGGGCATGGCCGGCGTCGAAGTAGCAAATACTATCTGTGCAGACTCCCTGACTCCAAGACTACTTGGATCCGATGGTTCCAAAACCCGATAATGGATCTGAGAAGGAGCTATGGGGGCAAAAAATGGGGCTGAGCTCCCCCCCAGAGGGGGGGAGGCAGGAGCACTCCCATCTGCATCTGGGTTTGGAGGAAGCGACGCATCATCCGGTCCATGTCAGCGTCTGAGAGGCTTCATGTCGACCTAGAAGAGGCCGCTGAAGCTGGCCGGGAAGGCCGCCGCAACGACCTCGAAGATGGTTGGGGCTCCGGCGAGAAACGTGGGGAACAGAGCCGAGAGGGGAAGGACCCGGGAATCTTCAGGGGAGAAGAGAGCTGTTTAGCCAGTGGGGCCGAGGGGGCTGAGTCGGCCCGCCGCTTGTGGCTCCTATGTTTCTCTCTATCCCTCTCTCTCTCTTTCTTTCTCTCTCTCTCTTCTCTCTTGGAGTCCTTCTCTCCCTGGGAACTGGTGGGAGGTTGAGTCCCAGCCAGTGGAGATAGCACAGCTGGCTGAACAGCCGCAGCCGTGGCTGGAGCCACTGAGGGAGAGGAGGAAGAAGCAGAATCCACGGCTATAAGACCCGCCAGGATCAGCTTGTTCCTCCTATCCCTCACAGCCCAGGGGTTAAAGACTGCGCAAATATGGCAGCCCGATGATAAATGCGCTACCCCCAGACAAAGAACATACTGAGTGTGGCCATCGGCTGGGGAGAGCTTATGGCCACACTCAGAGCACTTGGAGAAAATGGCCTTAGGGCCTTCGGCCATAACAAAACCACAACCACACACACACTGACACACAAGAATAAGGGAAGGAGGAGTATACTAAACTTAAGCTAGGCTAATGGGTTTAAACAATCACAAACACACACCTCTAAAAATTTTGCAAAAAGTCAAGAATTTACCCAATACTCAATACCTAACCGCCAGGAGCTCGTAACTCGTGCTTGTTAAAGCCGTGGAAAACGAGATCTGAGGACTGGAAGGAGGTAGCAGGGTATTATGGGTAAGGGGGAGGAGCTTGGAGCTCGGATCTTTAGCTTGGAAAGCTGCCAGCTCGGATCCAAGTCGGATCCGATACCCACAGGTTGCTGATCAAATGAAGTTAACTACTTCAGATCTTATTATCCTACATAAAGAATGGTTCCGGAGCACTGTAAACTACAGCTGGGAAATGCGTAATATTTTCAGCCCGACAGCACTGACAATTATGCAGGCCATTCCCTGTATGGTTGGGCAGGAACAAGGTTATCTGTTAAAGAGTTGGCTGTACTGTAGTGTAGTACTTCTGAGATGCTCAGTAACAAATGCTACATACGGTTTACTCCTTGACTGAAAAAAAAATGAACGCAATAAAGGCAATATCAAATAAATAATTATATACTGACTCTTAGCGGTAATAAACATACTCTTGTAAAATAATGTATTCATGATTAGTAGTGTGTTTTTTCGTGGGCGTGGGGGTTGAAACTGCATTTTTAATGTGTGAAACTACTTTTTGTGTTTATATGCTTATATTAAAATATGTATAGATAGAGACGGAAAGGACATAGATATGTATGTGTAACTTTTAATTCTTGTACAGCCTTGCGCATACTGCTTCCTGTAGCTCTCAACCAATCAGGGACAAATCTCAACAAAAACGGAAAAATTCAGTAATATCAAGGACACTTTTAAAATATTGGCACTATTAACTTGAGACATTTACAGAATAAGAGAATGTGAATTACTATACATTTTTGAACTAAAAGAAGTCTGTAAGTGTAATTACTATCCTTATTTATTAAGTGCAATTCATCACCTTTTTTTCCGACAGTGACCAGTTTTAAGAGGGATTAGTAGATACAGACCTAAAATTTGAGTCAAATTCAGTTCAGTGGTGTCTGTCTGCAATGTAAACTTTTTGTAACTAAAGAGGTATCATTTTGTTTGTGTTTCATTTATGTAAATGCAAGATTACCTTTGTCATATGTGAAAATGTAATAAAGATGTTTGGAGAAAAGAAAAAAATCAGGGAAAGTTGAGTGGCATTATGCTGTTCCCCTTCAGCCCCCGTGAACATTGTTGTTCAGTGCAGTGATCCCCGTACTTTAAGGAGCCTGAATGATAGCAATATATTCAAATCACAGCAGCAGCTTATAAGTCCTTTCATCTAGCAAACATGGTTGCCACCTTTTCAGATTCCCAAAGTGGGACATTTTTTGTTGAAATGTGACATTTTTTCAGGACAAAATATACCCACCATGACCCATGCAAAGGACAGAACTTCACTTTTTTGCCAAAATAAATGCTTATACTTGTAGCATTTCTGTTTATGCTATTTCATATAACATTTAGGTGTTTCAGATACAAAAGTAACTGTTTATGCAACTATTAAAGAAAACTTAGGAAAAATGTTTATGCCCTAAAACCTCAGGACATTTGCCATTTTTACCCCCCCCCCCCTGCAAGACACAACTGCCCAAAGAGGAACAGGTGGTAACCCTTCAAAACAAAACTGAGATCAAAATATTTCTGCTCTATCAGAGTACACTCAACTTTTTGAGAAACCCCCACAAAACTCTTATGTTGTATGTACTGTAGTACCTCAAGCAAATCGATGGGCATATAATGTCAGCAAATGCTTTATACAGCTTAACATAAAAGATAAATAAAATTCACCATTATTCTTAACTCTCAACCTTCTAACTCCAAAATGTGGAATACCTGCTAATCACGTACTAATAGTTTCAACTAGTAAGCTCACAGAATGGTTAAAATGTGTTACATAATGCTTATAAAAAGTTATTTTAAAGAATGAATATGATACAGCATTATTTACCGTGGATATTAACTAAAAAAAGGTCTTCTCGGTGAATGTGAGACAGACCCTAACAATGCTGAACATTAATGTTTTTTAAGACTCAAAATCAAGAACGCTTTCTTGAAAGAGGTACACTAAAGAGTTATGTTTGCTGATATTGATAGTCTGTCCATCAATGGTGCCGCTTCCACATTGACTTTGAATCAAGGAAGGAATCCCTAAACCTGTGCAAACTTCGTTGGGGAGGGTGTACACTACAATATAATCAATTAATTACCATATTAACACCACAGTGGGAACTCACATTCAGTTTGGGACTGTGAAAGATTGATATACTCGATGATCACTGCAGTCTGAACTGCAATAAGACTGGAATGAATGACTTTATCTGTTAATTACCCAAACTTGTGCTTAACAAGGTGCTAGTCTCTCATTTATGGGCCAAATCTTCTTGTACCTTTCACAATAAAGTCTGCAAACTGTAGTTTGGTTCAACAATATCCAAAGAACATAATATTCTGGAATGTTGGATAACAGTAACAGTGCTGATAAATATATCCAAAGGTTCTGTGAGTATATTCTGATTCTCCTGAATAATATCAACTAAAACAGACTTTCCTCCTGAATAGTATCAATATTCTGTAATGCTGAAAATTTGACCTGACTTCTGTACTCAGACTCAAGTATCTGTACTGCAAAGACTTTCTGCATATAAATCCAAATGAAGTAACTTAACTAATTGTATCTGAAGTATTTTCTAATAATACCAAAATCCTGTTCTACACTCCTCTTTAGCCTTGGTTTCCAAGCCTTGTAGCATACAAACAAGATGTGTTTGTACTCAAATGTATAGCACATTCTGTTTTATCAGTATTATTGACTGGGTGGTGCAGTGGTGCAGCAGTTAACAATGTTGCCTCACAGCAAGAAGTTCTTTGGTTCAATTCCTGGCTGGGGTGCCTTCTCTGCTGAGTCTGCATATCCTCCCTATGTTCGTATGGGTTTCCTCCGGGTACACCAGTTTCCTCCCACATTCCAAAGATATACATCTGGACTGTTTCTCCCCAGGCCTCCACTGAAAATAGGCTCTGTGCTAGTCGGACTTTACCGGTCAACAAACATTAAATAAATATAAGTAAATACATTTTATTGAAACTGTATGTAAACTGTGAAGCTTGCTTTAATATGGATGCATTTCTAGACTTATGCAAAAAGAATACTGTACTGTTGTACATTTAAATGATATCAGATCTAACAACTCCTCCTGAGATACCTGAACACACACAGGTGTCTCTTTCTGTAATTACTTCTGTAATTACTTTATAAATTTATTAGGGTGTGTGAAGGATACTATAATGATTACTAGAACTAATGTTAAATAAGTTTCTTTATCTGGCAAATAAACTTGCAATTTTAATTTTGACAGCTAGGTATAACTTGAGCACTTGTGGTCTGTTTGGACTGAGGTCTCAACTTAATGATTTAATTCTAACTGGACAATTTATCAACATGTTATAACTGGTAGACTCTCCTTTTACACCTATAATATCTTGAAGCTTGAAGCATAATTACCAAATATTGTATTAACTTGTGTCAGCTAGACTTGTTACTAATAATACTGTCTATTTACCTCTTTAATTTCTGTGTGCTGTAATAGGTTCATAGGTTGGTACTAGGCTATCGGCCCTAGGGC
The DNA here is from genome assembly GCF_019279795.1 of Protopterus annectens. NCBI lineage: Eukaryota > Metazoa > Chordata > Ceratodontiformes > Protopteridae > Protopterus > Protopterus annectens. The sequence continues at coordinate 1,865,304,759 of NC_056735.1, forward strand.
CTGTACAAGCCTAGCCATAACAATTCCCTGGCTATTTGTTCCCACAATATTTACTTCCCTGGACCCTGTCAAGCAGGACGACTGACATGATCCCCGGGGTAAATTTCCTATCTCCCATCCATTCGTCAAGGTTCCTTTTGAAGAGGGCCAAGGAGGAGCTCTGCTTTACATGTATGGGCAGTCTATTCCAGAGTATGGGGAGTCTCTGGGTCAGGAACCTATCCCTCCAGCATGTTTTGTTCATTGTGATGACAAGGTTTAGGTCCCTGGCGCATGTGGCTCTGATGGATTGGGATTTCTTTAAATGTAGCATGTCCAACAGCTCTGGGTTTGTCATGGCATTGTATGTTAAGTAGAGATCGCCTCTCAGTAGACGATATGCGACAGAGTATAGCTGGAGTTTTTTTAGTCAGTCAGCATAGAGCATCTACTTTAGGCCTGTGATTCTTTTAGTGAGGTGTTTCTGTGGCCTTTCCAGTTGTTGCAGATGTCTTGTGAGGTACATACCAAATGGGGCGTTGTACTCTATGATGGGTGTAATGAGGGATGAGTACAGTGGGACAATGACCTCCTTTTTTCTGGATGAAAAGCCCTTAGTGATGAGGTGTGCCACATAGAAGGATTTCTTGACTGTTGTGGTGATGTGGTTATCGAAGGTGAGACCACTGTCCACCTGTATTCCTAAGTCTCTTATGACACTTTCGGTGTTTAGTGTACTGCCACCTATGTGGTAATTTATAGGTACATGGTTTTCCCCAAAGGGGATAACTATACACTTCTTGGCATTGAGCTTGAGCCCATGGCTGTGGCACCAAGTATCTGTTTCTGTAAGGCTCCTTTGTAGAATATCCACATCATTTGGGGATTCAATAATGGCGCCCACTTTGCAGTCATCTGCAAACTTTGTTAGCCAGAGTCCCTTAGTGTTGGCCTGTACTTCAGAGAAGCAGATGCCAAACAAGAGCGGTCCCAGGACTGAACCCTGAGGTACTGCACTTGTCACTTCTCTGGACCTGGATTTGGAGTCGGCTACTTTTACAGTGTGGGTTCTGTCAGTAAGGCAGTTGGCAAACCCATCGAGTGACGTAGGGATTTATGCCCAGCTTAGTAAGTTTATTTATGATTCCAGAGTGGGGGATGGTGTTGAAGGCCTTGGCGAGGTCCAGATAGGCTGTGTGGACCACCATACCCTCGTCCACGGCTCTGGAGACTGATTCGAAGAAGTCAATCAGGTTCAGGAGACACGATCGTCCCTTCACGAACCCAAACTGGGTGAGGTCCAGTGTTTGAAGGTTGCCAATATCTTTGTTTATAAGTTCCATAATAATACATTCCATGGCCTTGCAGATCAGGCTCATCAGACTGATGGGATGGTAGTTCCCAGGATCCAAGGTGGATCCCCCCTTGTGGAGTGGGATAACTGTAGCTGTGCGCCACTCAGTGGGCATGAAGCCTGAGGTGAGGTTATGATTAAACATGACACTTAGGTGAGGTGCCAGTTCATTTTGTAGTTCATGTAATGCACAGCCCGGGATGTCGTCTGGTCCCATGGATGGTGTATTCTTAGCTTTGGAGAGTGCTTTATTTACCTGTGTGGCCGTAATTACAAGAATTTGGCAATCTTTTGGTAGTGAGATGGGCCTTTTAGGGGTTAGAGGGGGGGTGAAGTTGGCACTGAATCAATCTGCCAGGATATTGGCAATGTCCTTGGGATCAGTATATTTAATGCCATTCTGTTGTAGCTCAGAGCATATCTGAGCATTGCCATTTAGATTCTTGACATAGCTATAGAATGCCTTGTGGTTGTCTTTGGTATCTTTGGCAATTTTATTTTCATAACTAGCTTTGGAGGATTTTATGAGGGATCTCATCTTCTTACTGAGTCTGGTAAGGGAGGTTTTTGCATCCTGGGATTTTCTTCTTTTCCGCAACAGTTTCTTCCTTCTGTTATATAGTTTGTTTATGACAGGAGACCACCAGACTGGCGTCCTTTTTTTGGAGGAGAGCATCTTGGTTCTATTTGGGATGGCACAATTCATGCACGAGTGGATGTGCTCGTATAGTATTTTAGTGTAGGATTTGGCAGTCGAACTTTCAGTTCCCATCTGCATGAGTGTGATGAAGTTTGTCACTTCTGACTTGAATAGCATGAAGTTGGCCTTGGAGAAGTGTTTTACGGATGTTTCTTACTGGGGGGTGGGGGTGGGATGTGGATGTCAAAGGTGATTAGCTTATGGTCAGACCTAACCAACGAGGGAGTGATCACTGGTGTGGTGCATCGATTTCCCATGTTGGTAATGACCAGGTCCAGTGTATTGGAGCCCCTGGTGGGACTATGGATTAGTTGATCCAGGGCATTGGAATTTATGAATTCCAAGAACCGTTGGGCAAAGGTGTTGGCACACGAGTAGTTTTCCCAGTTAATGGCAGGGTAGTTGAAATCACCCAGTATTAGGATGTTTGGTTGTATCTTAATATTTTCCAGTATGTTTAGAAAGGTGTAATGAGAATCTTGGGGCATGGTGGAGGATCTGTAGCAAGCTACAGTTTCAATTGCAGTCTTACCTAGTGTTAATTGCACCTGGAGAATTTCAGATGCATTGTGTTGGGCAACTAGCCTGGAGGTGTGAATATCCTTGTTGAATATGGACACTCCTCCACCTTTAGTGGTTCAGTCCTTGTTTGGTGGCCGAGAAGTGTGGTAAGAGTTGTAGCCTGGTACTGCAGGGGTGCTCTCTGGAGCTTTGAACCAGGTCTAAGTTACTGCACAGATATTGATGTTCTCCATTTTTAGGAGTGCCTCGAGAGAGTGCATTTTGAGGTTTAGACTTCTATCATTGAGTAGCATTACCTTCAGATTTTGCATACTTGTACCTGTAATAATAGAAGTACCTTTACTAAAACCTATGCTTTCTGTATTTCAGATTTATACCCTTTCATACTCTGTCATCAACTTTTTAACTTTCTGTTTAATGTACAGTAATTATATAAAATGCACTGTTATCTGTAAATTAATTAAATTAAGCCTCCCGTTATGCCTCGAGTATATTACTACTTATTCTTTAGATCATTTATTTTAATAAGACTGTTATAAATAATTCCGTCTCTTTACCCTTAAACTAATGACTGAATAATGTGAAGTGTGATGCAATCGCATGCTCTGAGCATGACTGTTATATTCTGAAATCTGACTGAAATGTACTAAACTGAACTCATAACTGAGTATGAATGTCATATTCTGAAACTTGACTGAAATTTACATAATGCTGTTAGAAATGTATAACTGAGTATAAATGTTATATTCTGAAATTTGACTGAAATGTACTAAAATGAATGCATAACTGAGTATGAATGGCATATTCTGAACTTTTATTTTTATACATTTAAATAATATCACATCTAACAGACTGCATCAATATTCACAGTCACAGCAGTGTCTTTATTTCTGCCCATTATTACTTTGTTTAAAACAAGTAATTCAATTGTACTTCTCTAATATCCAGAATTTTGCAGAATGTCCCAAATTTTGCCCTTACCTCCTTTTTTATTTTCTGGTACATAACTGAGAATTACAGTTATTCAGTAATGTAAGACAGGCGGAGTTTTGCACTTATTTGTACAGTTATTTATTTTACTTGCATACCCCTGCACAACTTCAGTTATTTACCAGAAAATAAAAAATTGTGCTTGAAGAAACTAATAAAACATGTTGATTTATTAAGTTCTTAAGTGACTTAGAGTAATTTGTCCCTAATTTGGGGTCTTTGTATTTCATTTATTTTTGGCTTTATCCAGAATTATTGAGTAAAGTAAAGAAGTTGAGAGGTATGAATCCAGATATGTCAACTCTTACTTAAGCAATAACCTACGATGTGGTGTGGTATATTGAAGATTTACCCACGGTTGGTGTGGTTTAATCATGAGGGTGAAGCCCGAGTGGTTAAACAAAGGCAACTGTAGGTATACCACAACCACAGAATCGGTTATTGCTATTATACAATGACATTATTTAAGAAAAAAAAAAGTACTTTTTTTAAATAATGTCTTTGTATAATGGCGGATTGCTGTTCTTCCGCCGGTTGTGGTACACTGCTTCTGTGTTTTGATGTACTGTGCATGCATATGGGACTTGCATTCCCATGCATACCTAGTACATCAAGGCTATGAAATGGAAGCAACGGAGAAAAGAAAGTCTCCATTGCTCCGTTTTCTCTCTCTTTTTTTTTTTTATATTGTAAAAAAAAAGGTTTTGGGGCAGTTTATACCAACGGAAAAAAGTCTGGGCGACCAGACCTTTTTTCATTGGTATATTGTGGGATTTACAACGGGCACGCTGGTTGGGCTGGCCAATCAGTGTGCACGTTTTCGAATATTAATAGGGAGACATTGTATAATTTATTTCAATGCATGGTCAGGGGAAAACAAAATATTAACACATTCTATGTCAATAGTTTTAGACCAGTTGTCATAATGGATAAGGTCTTTGCCTCCCATGCACAAGGTACAAGGTTTGATCCTGACCTCTGGCTAATGCCTGTTTGGAATTTGTATGTTCTCCCTGTGTTTCTGTTGGGTTTCTCTCACCTCTAAAAAACATGCTGAGTGTTTCTTTCTCAAGCTCATCAACAAATGGAGCTGTGGCCAGCAGCACAGACTCTACATGGTGTCCTGTAAGGGTAAGAGTTGTAGATATCAACTGCTTTGAGCATCTGCTGTGGTACACAGTATCCTATAGATAAGGGAACACAGATCACAGACTGTCTGCCGATAGTGTAAAATAAGGCTCTAGGTGATTCGGTCATATTGACTATTGTCACCAAATGGGCATGGGTACTTGTTGGTGATAAGTAAATTGAGGACCTGACCTGTGCCAGGGACCATGGTAGGGTGTATGTTCCCCTGTTGGCCAGTGTGTGCCCACCATAAAGACCAGCAGCCCTGAGTCAATAAGCTGCTGGCCGGCTGGTGTCCAGTTGTCCACGCTGAACTAAGAATTGCTATACTCAGTGTAGATTCACTGACTGGATGCAGCTTGGAAGCGGATAACATGATGCTATGGAGGAGGCTGGACATCCTTCTCATTCAAGAGACAAGATGGAAGGTCAGTGCAGCAAAGCCACTTGGCTTGGGATCTCAGAGTCTACCATTCAGGAGGAGGACAGGCTAGACATGGTATGGGAATTGTGGTGAAAGAGAAGCATCAGAAGGCAATGAGGGATGTCATCAGAATTAGTGACAGACTTATGGCAATCAGATTCCAGTGTAATGATAGGGCCGTATTCATAATCTCAGCCTATGCCCCACAGGGTTGTGATAGTGAGGAAAAGAGTGCATTCTGACAGCACTTGCAGGACCTACTACATAAAGCAGGAAAACATGAAATGATGTTAATAATGAGTGACTTGAATGCACATATCAAGACAGACAGAACAGGATATGCAGACTGCTTGGATCTACATGGGTGGGGCAACAGGAATAAAGGAGAGGCCATTCTAGCCTTCTATCTGGCAATTGGCTTGATAGTAGCTAACACATGGTTCAGAAAGAGAGACAGTCACAAGATCACATACAAAAGTGGCCCATCAGGCAACTCAGGTAGACTTTCTCCTAGTAAGGAAAGGGCACTGGGGTAGAATAAATGATTGCAAAGTCATCTCCAGTGAAACAATCAGCCCACAACATAAATCACTGGTTGCCACAATCAGCTGCAAGCAGTGGTCATAGAAGGCTCTAAGGTCAACAGAGCCCAGGCCAAAGACCTGGAAGTTCACTGGAGAGAAAGTACAACTGTTCAAGGAATTACTCAGGGTTCTAGCACCCCAAGAAGGGAAGGAAATAGGTCAAGTTGAAGAGGAATGGCAGCACCTCAAACCAACTACAGAATAAATAAGTTGCCAAGACAGGTATGTAAGTAAGGTACATAAGGAAAGCTGGTGGTGGAATTCAGAAGTCACGTTATTGTGCTTTTTGCAGATACTTATGCAGTAAAGTTATTGCTGACTTTTTTCATCATGATTTACAAAATGCAAAAATGTGGTTTTAAAATCCCCCACTCTAGGATCCACGCAGTCTTTGAGTGGAATGCTGAGGTTAGAACTTCTAAGGGAAGACTGCAGTATTTGCAAAAACTTTAGCCAGAGAATACTTTTAAACAGGCCTAGTAGGTTAACTCAACAGGTTTCCTTAATGAGCACTCTGGAAAGGAAGAGTCTAAGAAGAAGGAGAGCTGCAGATACCTGGAGGGCAGAGAACCTTCCCCATCACTGGTCAAGATTCCTGGAGTATAGGATTCCTACTCCACTCAACCATAGCCCTATTGTGCTTCTTCTCTGCCTTCTATGATTCCTCCTGCAGTGTCTACTAGACTCAAACTCTCAGGCTTCTCTGACTTGGCTCCGAGGAGAAGACTAGGTAGCTTCTCCTCAGAGCATGAGTTCTCAACATTTCTACTTTACAGACCAGTTTCTGATATATTAGGTCTTCCAAGTCATTGCATATCCCTGTTGTACTATTGGATTCAGAACGTATGATGATGGCCTTTTTGAAGGCCCATCTGGAGCATGATATCATCTTTGCCCCCTCTGTTTCTAGGGATGCTGGATGTGAGCCCCTACCATCCACATCTAAGGTTCCTACCCTGGGTCCAGTCTTGGCAAAGGGAGTATCAGGGAATGACAGTTGACAATGATCTTCTCCACAGGATTTACCTCCTTGATACCTATACCACTAGAGATGATTAATTTGATGCCAGTTCCCACTAAGCTTGAGGTTATTGGTGCTACCATGTCTTTGACACATAGGTCAACTCCAGTTAGCTCATGGCCACCCTTAGTGTTAATGTTGTTGGCATTTGACACCTCAGTGCCAAAATCTTACTGTTCAGTATAGGACCTAGGATCAGTGCCACTGGAGTCTGGGAATTGGCTCTGACACCTGTGTCAACAAGACCCTTGGCTTCAGTGGTCTTGCTGATGACTGTTGAATTAGATACTATGGTACCAGGAAGATCCCCTTTCCTTTGGAATAAAAAAAGACACACTTTATGTCAGACTCCCCTTATGCACCCCTCCCAAAATGGCACCTTCAGTAATCATCATGCCTCCCAACAGGACAAAGGACCAGAATGCCATTTGGCACCCAATATGTGCAAAGTCACTAACCACTTAGATGATTCCCCCCAGAACTCCCAGAAAGAGGACATATAAGACAAAGTACTTGGATTCTCCTTAGGATTCCTCATTCCTAACACAGATCTCAATGGGGGAGGAGCACTCCTGATTCTCTTCAGAAAACTCCAATAAAATTTTGGGAAATCCTTGAAGCAGAATGAATCTTGACCAACTGACCCCACCGTCTGAGAAAGAGATCCTCCAGGTGGCATTTTAGTACACCCCATGATTAGCTTAAGTAATCTCACCCCCTGACAATATGGTGGATCTCATTTACCAACATGCATAGTGGGTACCCAGTGTTGTGGAACCCTATAGAAGTCTGACAGAGTGCTATGGACTCCCAAGGATAGGCCTTATTGGAGCAAGGGTCCACTTATTGATTCCATTTTAACCTCAGCTGCCACACGATGAGATGACCTCAGTGATTATGCTATCCATCCTGTGGATAAGGAATCCAGAATAATGGACCATCTAAGGAAATGTTCTATGCATTAAGTACTTTTGCAATATGCTCACTGGATTACTTGATACGTATGATTAGATTCCAGAGGGAGATAACTGATAAACTTCTAATATGACTCAGGTAGTTGCCACCAGGAGTTAACAAAAAACAACTGGAGTCCCAGGTGTCTACTATGAATATTATAGCCACATTGTCCACACAGTTGGTTCATAAGGCCACAGATAGTGCAGCAATAGAAGCTGTGTCAGGCATAGTAATGCAAATGCAAGTATGTCTCAGAGTGTTTAGAATTTCAGATCACTTCAGATCAGCCTTTGACATTTCCCCCTTTAATGGGCTAACCCTTTTTTGGAGTAAAAGTCAAAGCACAATTGCTGTAGAGTGAGCAGGAAGGCAAGGCACTCATAGATGTTGGAGTTAGGTTATCAGTCCCACAAAGGGTCCTTCTCCAAGGAACAGACAGCACAACCCCTGAACAGCTGCCTGACTGTCTGCTTCTGGAGGCAGACATGGTCAAATGTACCTGTACCCACAAAAATGATTGTACTTTCCTGAGGACAATTGTGTCAGGAAAATGACACCCAGAGGCTACTTAATACCTTCTTTTCAGACACCACTCATGCTATCCTTTCCAGAAATTCCATCCCATAAAAAGTGACATTATAAGAGGTAGCAAACCTCCTAGAAAAACAGCAATTCCAGGAGGGCCCACCAGTCCAGAAGGGATTTGGGTTTTACTCGAGATTCTTCTTCCTGAGAATACCAAGGATCTCAGGCCCATATTGGACCTCAGTTGGGTTAACCAACTTGTATAGAAAACACTTTTTGGGCAGTCATGGTGTAGTCAGTCCTTACTTGTCTACAGAATGGAGATTAGATGTGCTATCTGGACATTTAATATGCCTACGTACACATAAACATGACCAAAACATGAAGGAGTTTTCTATACTTCCAAGTAGGATGCAGTCATTATCATTTCAGAGCCTTGACCTTCTGACTTGCCACAGCCACCAGAGTGTTTACAAAGTGCATGGCTCCAGTTACAGCTCCACATCTAACTGCAAGGAATCAACATTTTTCTATTCCTGGATGACTGTCTGATAGCTGTGACCATAAAGAAGTTCCTAATCAAACCAGGAAATTATTTGTTCCAGCTTTGCCTGTCCTTTAAATATCTATAAACATCCATAAATTAAACTTAGAGCCAGAACAACACCTAACCTTTATGGATGCCACCTGGACACTATGAACATAACAACAAACTTTCCTATAGACAGGCTACAAGCAATTTAAGACAATGCTAGAACTCTAGTCAATCAGCCAAAACTCAGAGCTGCCTTAATTCTAAAAAAAAAAAAATCAAGATTTTATATAATACTACTCCAATGGACCATCAAAGTTCAGTGGTGAAAGATACAGGATTCGGTGCATCACACTATTTCACTGTTTAGCTCTTGCAAGAAACATCCTATCTGGTGGTTGCTGCCATCAAACTTACTAAAAGATGATCTCTTCCTTAATCCCATTCCAATAATCATGGTCACCATGGAAATGTGTGCATTGGGGTGTGGGGGGTGTCACTTTCTGTGGCAGATGGTTCAGGGTAGGTACATGGAACCAGCAAAAGGCCCACCAACATATCAACATGTTGGAAATTAGGATAGCCCTCCTAACATCTCAGGGACTTCAGGACCTCCTACAAGGTGCAATAGCTATCCACTCACACAATATGGCAGTGGTGTGGTATACAAACAAGAAAGGAGGAACCAAATCTTATCTCCTCAGTAAGGAAGCAGTGAGAGTGTGGGAATGGGCTATCAGCTCATGGTGCTTCCTAATAGCAATGCACATCTTGGGATAAGCCAAACTCATTAGCAGACAAAACTGAACAGATACCTTCTGATGCTACATGAGTAGTCTCTGTGTATGTCTACAGCAAACATACTCTTTCATCACTAGGGAAACCCTTGCTGCTAGCTTTTTGTGTCACCTCCCTTCACAAAAATGCAGCATTTTCTTTTGTTTTCCCCAATCCCTTATCAAGGTCAAACTCTCAGAAATGGTCTGATCATTTATTGGCCCCAAGTCTCCTCTATGTTTTTCCATTGCCTCTAATAATAAAATTCACATAGAAATCCAAGCTGTGCAGAGCTAAAGTCATTCTGATAGCTCTATTTTGGCCCAGTCAAGTCTGGTTCCCTCTGCTTCAGACTCACTTGATAAGAGTTCCTCTCCTTTTGAACCTCAACAGATTCCCCTGTCACACCTGTCTGGCAAACCTCACCAGGACATCCAGTCCATCAAACTAACTGCATATTTTTCCCACGTCCAGTAATGATCAAAAAACAGAATGCACACCCAGGGTAGTCCAGTTACATCTATCCTTAGAGAAACCCTCAAGAAGGAAAATTTACAAAGACGAGTGGTTTGCATTCTTTTCTTGGACCACTGAATCCAAGGACCTTGTTGACACAGGTGTCAGAGCCAATCCCTGGACCCTTTACAGTCCCACTTGCTTCCATACTCTGTTTTATGCTGTCTTGTTTGATCAAAGCTCAAGTTTTTCTACCATCAAAGTTCACCTCACTGCCATTCCTGCTTATCATCAATGGTAGGCACTAGGCTATTAGCCCTAGGACATAATTAAGCCTAGCCAAAATGTTTCGGCTTGCACCTCCCATGTGATTTAGTTACCTGCGCCTCTTTCGAGCAGGGCCACAGAAGTGATTCCTGGGGTGAATTTCCTGTTCCCCATCCACTCATCAAGATTCTTCTTGAAGAGCACTAATGAGGAGCTCTACCTCACATATATGGGGACCTTATTCCAGAGCAAGGGGAGTCTGTGTCTCCAACAAGTCCTGTTTATTGTAGAGGTCAGGTTAAGGTACCTAGTGCGTGTAGTTTGGGTAGATTGGGTTTTCCTTAGATGGAGCATTTCCAGCAATTTGGGGTTTGACATAGCCTTGTATGTCAGGCAGAGATCACCTCTGAGTAGCCGGTATGCAACCGAGTACAGTTGACGTTTTTTTAGCCTGGTGGCATGGGGCAACTGTTTTAGGCCGTTGTCCTCTTGGTGATGTATTTTTGAGGCCTCTCCAGTTGTTGCAGGTGTCTAGTAAGGTACATCCAAATGGGGCATTGTACTCAATAATGGGTCTAATGAGTGATGAGTAAAGAGGGACAATAACTTCCTTTTTTATAGATGCAAACCCCTTTGTGATAAGTTGGGCCATGTAGAAGGATTTTCTAACCACCTTAGCAATGTGGTTATCGAAGGAGCGGTTACTGTACACCTGGGTCCCTAGGTCCCTTATCACACTCTCTGTGTTAAGTGAGCTGCCACCTTTGTGGTAATTTGTACGTACTTGTTTTTTTCCGAAGGGGATGAAAATGCACCTTTTTGGCATTTAGCTTGAGGCCACGATTTTGGCACCATGTATCTGTTTCAGTGAAACCCTTTTGAAGGATATCTACGTCAGTAGGAGTCTCGAGTATGGCACACAGTTTGCAGTCATCTGCGAACTTTGTTAGCCATAGTCCCCCTGTGTTTGCTTGTACCTCGGAGAAGTAAATACTGAACAGGAGAGGTCCAAGACTGAGCCCTGGGGTACTCCATTTGTTACCGGTTTGGAGTCGGACCTAGTGTTTTCTACTTTTGCTGTATGGGTTCTGTCTGTGAGCCAGGTTGCAATCCATCTTGTAATGTAGAGGTTGAAATTTAGGTTGGTGAGTTTATCTATAATTCCTGAGTGGGAAATGGTATCAAATGCTTTTGCAAGGTCATGGTATGCTGTGTGGACCATCTTTCCCTCATCAGTTGCTTTGGTGACTGTCTCGAAGAAGTCAACCAGGTTTAGAAGACATGACCTGCCCTTTACGAAACCAAACTGAGTAGGATCTAGGGTCTGTAGGTTCCCAATGTTGTTGTTTATGAGTTCCATGAAAATGCGCTCCGGCTTTGCAGATGAGGCTTGTCAGGCTGATGGGGCGATAGTTCCCAGGGTCGGTGTTGGCTCCTCCCTTGTGAAACAGGACAACTGTTGCTGTGCGCCACTCAGTGGACACATAGCCTGAGGCTAGGCTGTGGTTGAACATGTCACTTAAGTGAGGGGTTAGTTCGTTTTGAAGTTCATGTAACACGCAGCATGGGATGCTGTCTGGTCCCATGGATGCTGTGTTTTTTGCTTTAGAAAGTGCCGTTCTCACCTTGGTGTCGAAGATTAGAAAACTAACTTCAACTCCACTGTAACCTGCAGCAAAACTGTATCTTAAATACCTCTCAGGAAAGACACTTTTTCTAGTTGCTATTACTTCAGCTAGACTTTATGAACTTCACACTCTCTCCTCAAAGCCACCATATCTCATTTTCTACTGAGCAGTCAGCTATGCCTAAGGTGCCTTCAGAACTTAACCTCAGTCAGCCCATTAATCTTTCCATATTCTTTCCACAATACTCAAAAATTGCATTGCTTGGATATTCACAGACATCTATGATTTTACTTACATTAAACAAAGCATTTGAGGCAAGACAACCAACTCTTCTTTTGCTCATAATAAACTAAGTAAACAGATGACCAAAGTCACACTGGCCAGGTGGCTATCTGACTGTATTACCTTTTCTTATGCTTCTTCTAACAATCCCTTACTATTCTAGCTTAAAACACACTCAAAAAGGTTGGTAGCAACCTGTACAAGCTTTTTCAAAAACATCTCTGGATGCCATGGTCTTCCTTACATAGTTTCACTAAGCATCTTTTAGCTAGATATCATCAAGATCAGAAGCAAACACTGGTGCAACCATCTTGAAGGACATTTTGTTGTGAGACCACCCTTTCATGTTTTGTTGGGGCCTTGATGTAATATATTATAGAATGAAGATCATATCAACATAAATATGAAATGTATGTATTTATCATAACAACAGATCCAGTTAAACATCTGTCTGCTTATTGTAATATACCCTCCCCATCCAAATTTTCACCTGTGCACCAATGTGGAGGTAAAACCAGAGGCTCTTAGGTCATGCCATTCTCTCTGAGCTTTATGTATCCCATCATGTAATTGCAATGGCTATACTTGATCTGGAGAAAGAAGCAGAACATCATGAAAAGAGGGGAGGGGTGTGATTTAAGGAGTGTCAAATGTTTTTGAAGAAATGATGCTTGTGGCAACTGGCTATGATCAAAGAGAATGTATTATAATTATTTGCAGTGCATAGAGCTTTATCTGCTCAGCATACTACTAGTTACAGAAAAAAAGAAAAGGTGTAGGCATGTGAAGTTTTTTACCTGCTTTCAAAGTATTTGAAAGCAGGTGAAGCACTTTAGGACTGTCAGACAGATAGCAGTCAGAAACAGTGACCCTCTGAAGAATGATCTGCTTTAAAAGTTGTGAGACCTTTTTTTTCTTTTTTAAACAAGAAACATCTTTATTACATCATCACTTATGCCATAGACAATCATAAAGTTACATAAATGAAAAGAAACCACATTAACATAATTTTAATTACAAGCATTATACATAACTTATAATCTATCCAACCACTGTCAATCAAATATTATATGGCTCATTCAAATCCTGCCTTCTTTTAAACCTCATTCCTCCTCTGCATGTATCGTTCCCACAGTTCCCATTATTTTCTATGTAGTTTGCTCCTGCTCTTTTCTAAAGATCCCATCTCCAGTTGTTTTATCTCTGTTACTATATTCACTACTTCTAATACAATTGGTTTACACTTTGATTTCCATTTTCTATTAACTGCTTTTTTGGCAGCTACCATAATTAAAATCAGCAAGGCTTTACTATGTCTAGGCAATTCCAGTTCTGTATCATAGCTCAAAAACATCACTTCCTTAGTTATACCTGTTTGATAACCAAGTATTTCTGATGGACTAGTCTGCAGGGGATTTTAAAAGTCTGCCAACTCATTACACTGCTAGGAAATATGTTTCTAATTACCTTTTTCTTCCTTATCACACCTCCAACATTTGCTATCTACCTGAGGAAAAATTCTTTGGAGTCTACTTTGGGTATAAAAATACCTATGTAAATACCTTCTACTTTGGGTATAAAAGTACCTATGTAAACGCTTCCAAGCAAAGGTCCAAAATCTTCTAGACTTTGTTGCATATTTGGGAGACATACATATATCCCTCATTGTTTCCTTGTGAATTGCTTAGCCAACCTCTCTTCCCAATCCTTTCTAACCTCCTCTGATTGATTCTTATAGTTATCATGCAGTATTTTATATGCTCTTCTAATTACTCCTTTTAATAGCAGCTTCTGTTCTATATTCTACTAAAAACTCTACCAGTGCTGTGCTTTCACTTAGGATCCTTCTATTTCTTTTTCTTTGTCTATACTCTGATATCAATCCTTCATAGAGAAGGCAATCTCTAGCCTGCAGTCCAAATATATTCTTGGCTTCTTCCATTTCTATTACCTTTCCCTCTCAAATTATTTGCTCCCAATACCTTGCTTCTTTTGCCAGCTTTCTACAATACATTCCATCCCCTTCTTGCCTATTGTATGTATCCCTAATTGCAGTCATCCCTATCAGAAGAATCTTGTTTCCTCTTTCCTGTGTTGGCTTAGTTCTTAGAATACTTTCTACTACTTTATGAATATATATATATATATATATATATATATATATATATATATATATTTTTTTTTTTTATTTTACATTTGTTAACCGGGGGTGTCTGACTGAGCCGTAAAGGCCCTTTTTCAGCAGAGGCCTGGGGAGAAAATCTCCACATAGAAAAATTACAGCTACATTTAGATATTTAGACATCATCAGTATACACACAAATTACAATAGACATGTTTTTACAGTGGTATGCAACACATCAACAGTTACATGGAGAGAACAAACAAGAAAATATTAATTTAAAAATAAAGGTAATTAATAGATTTGTGGTGTACAGCTGAAATTTGGAACATCAGTAGAGTACATACATAGTACACAGGTACATTGTACATTAGCCAGTGTTTGTGAGTAAGAGTGAAAACTATTATCAAGTACTCTAGGTTTAGTATGTGTACCATATCTGCTTTCACTAGCCTGGGGAGCAGTCATGGCACTGCCAGCCTTTCTTGAGATGTTGCATAATGAGGTTTTTAAAGGAGGCTTTGAACAATGTGTTTTGTATGCTAGTGGGGAGAGAGTTCCATTTTTTAGCCACTGAACTACTATATAGTGTGTCTCCAAAGCTACTGTAGCTTTTGGTGACTTCTAGTAGTAGTTTGCTTGATGATCTAAGAGGCCTTTTGGCTGAGTGATGTTGTACTAGGTTTTTGAGGGCAGGACATTTCTTGGGAAGGTAATAGAATGACAGAGGCAGAGCTGATTGTAGGTTAGGAGGATGGGCAGTTCAAGCCAGTGGAGCTGTCTCAAAGCAGTACGGTGATGAGTTCTATATGAGCAATTTGCAGCAAAGTGGGCAATTCTGTTATAGCAGGCTTCCATTTTGCTTAGTTCAGTTTTGTTGAGATTAGTCAGAATGGGAGATGCATAGAGTAGGGTGGATAGAAGTTGGGAGCGAGTAATGGCTGATCTTGTGTTGTTGGTAAGAAATGGTTTGATACGGTAGAGTGATCCCAGTTTGGCATGTACTTTTTTAATAGTTAAGTTGAGATGACTATCAAATTTTAGATGGTTGTCTATGGTTATTCCCAATAGCTTAGCCTGTGCCACTGGAGCGATTGGAGTAACATTTGTGGAGTTGATAGTGAATTGACTGTTATCAGTGATTTTGTTAGAACTGGTTATAATCATAAGCTGAGTTTTCTTTGGATTGAGGATAAGTTGGGCTTTGGTAAGGTAGTTTTCAACATCAGAGAATGCTAGTTGAGTTGTTTGCAGGAGGGTGGGAATGTTTTGTGCAGCACAAATTAAGGTAGTATCATCTACATACTGAATGATAGATGCATGCTATGTGGTGGTATGGAGGTCATTTATGAAGATTTTGAATAGTAGTGGTCCTAAGATAGAACCCTGTGGGACACCTATAGTTATGGGCAGCTGAGGAGAGAATTTTCCCATTTCACAGCTTGGTACCTGTCAGTTAAGTAGCTTTGGAACCAGGTAAGAGTGGAATTTGATTGGTGATATTGGTTTAGTTTGTTTAGCAGGATTTGGTGTGCGACTGTGTCAAATGCTTTGGACATATCAAAAAAAAAAGAGTTGACACCTGCAGGCCTTCATTTTTGAGACGGTTTACTGTGTCTGTGAAGCAGAGGAGGGCTGTAGTGGTACTATGGGCAGGTCTGAAACCATGTTGAGTAGGTGACAGGATGTTGCTGTCTAGGAGATATTTTAGCACCTGGGTATGGATGCATTTTTCTAGGATTTTGGTCAGGGGGGGAGAGTATAGCAATGGGTCTGTAGTTATTAAGTTCAGTGGAGGTCCCGCCTTTATGTATGGGTGTAACATAGGATAATTTCCAGAGTATGGGGGCATATTTTTCAACAACTGATCTGTTTATGAGAGTGGAGACTGGGATAGCAATAGCATCTGCTGTGAGTTTCAAGAAATAGCTGGGGAGTAGGTCAGCTGCTGTTGATGAGGTTTTTAGTTCGGAGAGAATGCTTTTGATTGAAGTGGTGGAAACTGTTTTGAGGGTAAAGCTTGTATTAGTGTTATTTGTGTTGGGTGGATAGTGAGATTGGAACTGTCCTGTGATACTAAGTATAGAATTGAGTTCACAAAGTGGGAGTTGAATTGTGTTTCGATGGAAACTTTAGTGTTGGGGTGGTTTGGTAGCCTTGTGGGTGGGTTTTAGTAGCTGGTTTACATTTTTCCAAAATGTTTGGGGGTTGTGTTGGTATTTAGTTTGTAATGTCATATAGTAGGATTTTTTGTTCAGCCTAATTCATTTTTTTTGCATGGTTTCACAGTTCTTGGTATTTAGTTGGGCTTTGTGTTTCTTTGTTTTTTTGATAGTAAAGCCAGTCAGTGTCTCTGGACTTGAGGATTTGTTTGGTTGAAATATGCTACAGCCTGGTCAAGTGGGAGGGTTTTTAGGGGGGTCCAGTCAGTTACAGAGTAAAGTATTGAGGACCTCAGGAGAGAAATGTTTTTGTGTTTCTAGTGGATTTATAGTTAGTAGTTTTGCATATGCTTGTACTACTACATATAAGGTATATTATGTTGTGGTCACTTAAGGTGTCTGGGAGACTGCCTGTGTGGGGGTACAATGTGGGGTTGTTAGTTAGGACCCAGTCAAGGATGGATTCCCTTTTAGATTTTTTATCACATCTAGTTGGAATTTGGACTAGCTGCTGGTAGCCATGGAGATTTATTAGATTTCTTGGTGGTTCTGATATACAGGTGAGCTAGTCTAGGCTGAAATCCCCTAGAATAAGGGTTTCATGTGAGTATGTGGAAGAACACCAGGATAAGAAGTCTTCAAGGCTAGCAGGTGTATTACCAGGTGGAATATAGATCACAATTGTGGTGATGACCTTTTTAGGGTGAAGTTGAAGTTGTGAGATAAGTATGTCCCAATTATTGGGGGAGGGGTAGAAGTTTGGTATGTGACGTAAAGTTAAGTTGGACTTATACAGTAAGGCAGTTCCACTCCCTTTACAAAGTGGTCTGTCTTGTCTAATGATATTGTAGCTGGTAGGGAGAGCTTTTGAGTTAGCTATGTTTTTATTTAGCCAGGTTTCTGTTAAAGCAACTTTGTCTGGGGAGTAGTGTGCTATTGTGGCCTGGAGTTCAGGTATTTTATTTTTGATACTTCTAATATTAATATTTAGAATTGAAAGATGGTTGGTTTTGCTGCTGTTGTTGATTTGCTGAGGGATGAAGGTAGTGGGGGTATTATGTTCTGACAATTGTGCTGGAGCAGTTTATGTTAGGCAGGACATATAATATAATATTCTGTATGGTTATTGTTATTTTCCTTAAGGATCTGCATTCAAAATCCATGTCTCTCCTTGTTTTGTCAATATCCCTTTCCAGTTTGAATGATAACTTTCTGTTTGTGCTATGTATAGGAGCTTTAACTGTCCAGCTCTTAAATACCCCTTCAAATCAGGTAATCCCAAACTGCATTCTTCTATTGGAAGATTAGCTGATCCTACTTGACTTTTGCCATCTTCTCCCCCCAGATAAAATCCTTCATCTCTTTAGGAATTGCTATCCACAAGTTCTCCTTTGGTTGATAAAAATGTGCCTGACCTGCATTTAAAACTAAAGGGACTAAAAACATTTTAACTGCTTGTATCTTGCTATCTATATCCATAAAACACACCTAGTTTCTCAGTTTTTTTATTATCTTTTGTTTTGTCTCTTCCCACATATCCTTAGCTGAAACACAATAATTCTTTTTTAATACATACTCCTAAATACTTCATTTTATCATATCCCCATAAATATGAATATTGCTGAACCAATTCATGTGTGGGTACATAGTTTAGTCAAAGTCAAAGTAAACTTTATTGTCGATCAGGTATACACAGCAGTGCAAGCTGAATGAAATTACATTGCTTTGGCCCCTGTGCAAGGCATAACAATGAACACACAGTTTGAATGACAGTAAGACTAATGTGCATACAGTAATAATTAAAATATTAACAACACAATAAATTATCACAATTGGACAGGGAGACATTAGACAGTATTATACTAGTAGGTATTGCAAGACTATGACTTCACATTGTGATTGCTTAAAGTATTGCACTTCATCAGTTGTAGTATGATATATTCTGATGTTCATATTGCACATGTATGGAGTTTACAGCTATTGCCTTTGTTTATCTTCTTTAATTTTGCATCCTGAAAAGAAATGTTTGCAACTACAGTTGTTTCAGTAGTGTCTGTGATGTATAATGATTGCAGCTAAAGTGCATTTTGTTTGTTTTTAATTTATATAAATGTAAGATTGCCTATGCCATATGTGATAATTTAATAAAGATATTTATTTAAAAAAATGTTCCACAAAACTGAAATGTCCTTTTTTGGTTTTATCATGTATAAAATAATGTCTTCTGCAAACAGAGCTAGCTTTTCTTGACTACCATACAAATGATATCCTTGAATTTATGAGTCTCTTATTTTCTTTACCAATGGTTCCAAATATAATGCAAATAACAAAGGGGAAAGAGGACAACCCAGCCTGGCTCCTGTGCTCAAACAGAAATTATCAGAGAGGAACCCACCCACTTTAATTGTCACATCCGATCCCTCATATTTCTTCCTAATCAACCTTATAATTTTAACAGGGAATGCAAATGCTTCCATTGCCCTGCTCATAAACTTCCAGCTTACTCTGTCAAATATTTTCTCTGCATCATGACCCTCGAACAACAGTCATATTTTCTTGCATTTTGCTTCCCTCTGGATCATCATCACTCTGTTAAATTTGTCAAATGTTTGCCTCCTCTACAGAAAACCACATTGATCCATATCTATCAATTTTGGCATCACCTTTGCCATTCTTTTTACCCACTGTAGACATAAACACTTTACAATCATGGTTTAGGATTGAAATGGGCCTCTATGAAGCTGGACCTGATGTGTCTTTACCCTCCTTAGGTATTACAGCCACCACCTCTTTCTTCCAGGATGTTGGTGCTTCTTCTCCTCTTAAAATACTGTTAAATAAAACCTTCCAGATCTTTTCCTTTTTTTGCCCTCCTAGCTTCCAAATGGCCACAGAAATACTATCGATTCCTGGGGACTTTCCTGTAGTTTGGCCATACATCACTATTTTTATCTCATCTTCTCCTATCCTAACTGTTAGTAATTGAGCCTCATCTACTGCTAAACTTGGCATATTTAATTCTTCCATAAACATTTCCATTTGTATCTTTTCTTTATTGTTTCCATATTTCTCTGGTTTATACAGATCTTCATAAAATTTCCAAAATATTTCTAGTACCTCTATATGATCTCTTGTTATCTTCACTGTTATAGGCTCCCTAAGTTTGGTGACAACTGTTGCCTGAGTCATGCTAGACGTTTTTGTGCTCTGGAGTTATTATCAAAAACAGTTGCTTAACAGCAATCATTCTAAACCCATGCACATTATTGAGGTAATCCCTTATTTTCTGTTTAGCATTCTGCAATTGCTCCTCTTCTTGTTCTGTGAGATTCCTCTTATTCTTCAATACACTAACCTTTGTCAGTCCCTCTAAATAATTCTTGCTACTTCTCAATCATATCTCTCTTTCATTTCCACCCTATTTTTAAACTCCACTTTAGTTTTGTCCCACTCTCTAGCTATATTTTCAGAAGAAATTTCTATCTTCTCTAATAATTCCCAAATAATTTCTACTACCCATTCCTTAAATTACTCTCTTTTCAGCAGATAGGTGATAAAGCACCATTGTCTTTCTATTTCATTACCCTGCATTTTTATTTTAGTTATTATTGGTGCATGATCTAAAATAGTTATTAAATGCATATCAAAACTTTGAATTAAATGCACATGTTCCTGTGAAATGTAAGTTCTGTCTAGCCTAGCCCAGTTTTTGAATCTTGGGGAATGATATGTAAATTCACTCAGAACTCACATCTTCCATGCCAAATATTTTAATAAATATCTTCAAAAATCTACCCTCTTTTGTTATATTTTCCCTTGTGGGCCCCCTAAATACATCTTCACTGCTGCAAATCAAATTCCAGCCCCCCATAAGTCATATGCCCTGCTGAAAGCTGATTATTTCTCCCAGATTTTATTAAGGTCCATTATAGCAGTTTTAGGTGGAATGTAAATATATGCCAGTGTAATCTACCTCCCTTGCCAGTAGCCCCTTAGTACTACAAATCTACCATTATTATTTTTTATCCTGTTTTATCACCAATGGAGTTCCTGTTCCAGTTAATATAAGTACTCCTCTTTTCCTTTTTCCCAGGTATTCTGTTAAATAGCCATCCTAAAAAACTCAGTTATTTTCAAAAGTGGCTCCTGTAGTATAACTATTTGCATTCTACATTTTTAATATACTTCACTAGTCTTTCTTTTTTGTATGTATCACTGAGCCTATTTATGTTTAAAGATAATATATAAAGTGTCATTATGTTAAAAAGTTATTATTCCCACCTTTTATGTGTAACAGCTTTTTTGTTAAGTGTCTACTTCCAGCTTTTGTGTTACATGCATACACTAATGTTTGGCAGGTTGATCTTTTATACAGTTGTTTCTTGTTATATCCATTTGAGCCTATGTCACATCTTACAAAACCTTTTGTTTTATTCAACTTCGTCAAACAAAAACACAAATACACCCTCAATACACCCCTAAAACCCATTAACTTAATACTAACACACACAACTATGTGCATCTTCAAATGTTGAAGTTTTAAACTCCTAATAGGAACAATTGTCCCAGACTGACAGCCACACTCAAAGACTTGGATTAACCTAAAAGGAAGGTAATACATGCTAAGATGCATGGTACAGCCTGCGCTTCTACTAAGTGCTGTATGATTTTGTCTTATCTTTATTATTCTCCCAAACTGGGAAAACACTTGAATGCTTTCAGAAAACATTATCTCCTAGCCAGTGAAATAAAACCATTGAAAGAAGAAGTATTCTGTTTATATTGCACTTTATCAGATTGTCTCCATGGAGACATGAAAACCAGATACACAGTAACTTCTACAAGCACTCATTTGTTTGCTAGGGGAAACTTTTTATTATATTATTTTTTTATTTGTTTTCTCTTAAACTGGTTAACAGATCAAGTCAAGGGCCTTAATCCCGTCATTCCCCAATGTAAGAGTGAGAAAAAGCACATCAAATTTCTTGTATCATCCTCTTTTGCACAGACCTTCCTTCTTATTTTACATTACAGTGCCTACATTTCTTAAAACTGAACAAAGAGAAAGAAAGAAGAAGGAAAAAACAGGGGCACCTGTTTACTTTACTATTCTTATTACACTCAAAAAGAACTGAGACATTTTTAATTTACTTTATAGCATGCGGATTATGTCATGCATTATAAAATACTACTGTTAAGAACAACATTTTGTTTTACTTACAGTTAACTCTTTCCTACCTCTTTCCCTCCCCTAAATGTTCTTCCAAACATTAATGACATGAAGTAGGGCATATGCTTTAGAGTCCCCTATAAGTTTAACAAAGTTAAAAAAGTCCTATATTTCCATGTTTTCTTGTTCTATCATGTTTCACAAATATAATTAATGCTTTACAATTCCATATGTATTTATCACTTTCTGAGTTGCTGATTTTATTCCAGCTGATATCCATTTCTCAAATTCAGTCTCTGCTTCATTTCCAGTGTACTTCTGGTTCTTCTAGTCAATTCTTTGTGCTTTTTTCTGTCTCTCAAGCATTTTCTGGAGAACACTGGAAAATGTTTCACTGGCACAGTTTCACTGTGGGCTTTATTATGAGAAGAACAAGAAGCAGAATCTCTTTCTGTTTCATAACTCACATCTTGTTGGACAAACATTTGTATTTCCTCCTTACCAGGTTCTGCATCAAAAATGCTTTTGTCCCTCCAGGTAAGAATATTCTGGAAATGTCTGGGTACAGCAGCTTGAACCTCACTCCTGCTTCTGGACATTCTCTGATTAGTAGAATAAATTTACTCCTCTACTCTCTAGTGTACAGTAAGTAATCATTTTCTGCAAACACTCTACTGTCTCCCACTTTTTGTACTTAGTCCTTCTAACACAGTTTTGTCAGAATCAACTCCTTCTGCTGGTAGGATTTCATCTTTACTGTTAAAGGTCTAGGTTGCTTTCTCATAGCCAGGTTTGGAACATACACATGATGTGCCTTATCAAGTAAATATCCTGCAGTGGAATACCATTCCAGTTGTTTATTTGTGCTTTCATAAAATTAATACAGTCTGTTCCATCCAGCTTTTCTTGTACAGCAGAAATTCTCATATTTTCCCTACATGCTCTGTCCTCTAATTCTATTATTTTTTGAAACTTCTGTTCTTGAGCAGTCTCATATTTAGACAGCCTCTTCTTCATTTTGACCTCTGATTTTTGCATTTTTATCACCTCATCTGAATATGTGTGTAAAACATCTTCCATTTTTTACAGACTTGTGTTATCTGAGTTGATATACTCATTCAGTGTTTTATTTATTTTAATCAGCTCAGTGTACATCTGACTTATTATTTCTTCTAGGTTACTGGAAGTCATGTCTTGAACCAAAACTGGACCTTACACAGCTTTTTACTGAACAGCTTCAGAATTCTTCCCAGTCAGTGTTTTTTCCTCACCTTTTGTGATTGGTTTTCTTTCAGGTTATCTGAATTTCTTTTTTGCTGGCATCCAGGCAGTGTACTTATTATCCCATTACTGAAATTTACCCAAAAAATGAATTTACTAGTTCTCTCTTCTGAGTTTCTGTTTTCACACTGGGAGAGCTGAAAGTAAGCTGTTACTCGTTGTGCAGCCATCTTGTAAGTCCTTGTTAGGCTCTTTTCTGTCATACATTTTATTAATAAGTGTAGCAGAGTGAAGTATCTAATGGCTTTTAAAGCTATTTCACTTTTTGTTGTTGTTCTTTGCTGGCCATCACTGTTTGCTGTCAATCTCTAGTGTAAGAGCTGATCTTAAAAGCCCTTAGGGTGCTTAACTGAAGTTTGTTAAGATCCTTTTGAATGTCAGAAAGGGGCTTAACAAGCTTGTTTTTTTCCCCATTTTTGGGTCATAATTATAGTACTTCATGCATTGTGCCCTAAAACAAAATCATACTTTAAGAAAAATAGTGCCAGCTCAACACAGACAGTACGTTAAACCATTTAGTTTACATTTTTCATTTTTCATTGATTTTTACTTGTAGCACCCCACAAGATATTCAGTAGCAAACCTTGAGCATAGTGTCCCTTGATGGACTCCCAGAAGTGAGATATCAGCTACTTCATGCATTTATTAATGAAATGTATTAATTGTAGTCTGTGGGTTGCTCTACTGGTATTAATGTACTGTAGTTTTGCAATATATAAGCAATGAAACAAGGTTGTATTAAACAGTTTATACTGTTCCTCCATTTTACCATAGCACTGTTTGGATACAGTGACACAGCTCTAAGTTAATACATGCAGCCATTCCTCTCAGCCATAACTTTCAACTTTCCATCTACAAAATGTTGAACATTACCATTCACAGTGTGGAATAAATAGGCAAAAGAAGGAACATTCATCAACAACTTCAACGAAGAAGATTACAGCATTGTTAACAACAGTTTGTTTATACTAGCAAAAAAGTTATTTTGATTGATGCGATTCACTATTATTGACCATGGCTATTTGAGAAAACTTCTTAACAATGAATGCATGGCAGACAGACAGACACTTTCAATGTGGAACAGTATGGAACATGGAATTTTTAAGACTCAACATGAGGAATGTTCCTTATAATTAGGTATATTTGCTATGATTTTCACATAGCACTAGGATTTTGACCCTCAGATTTAGCCTTGCTATCTTAGATTTACTGAATTTCTTCATAAAATCAGATTGGCTTAAGAGAACACTCCTTACACAATAAATAAATCAAGCCTGTACACTGGTTTACTATCACTAGCTATAGCAGATCTAGTATAATATATGAAGACCTTCTGTTCTGCAAAAATGCTCCTCTTTTTGACCATCTGCTATGATTTTGATTATGAAGGACAATGCTATGAATTTAATATTAACAGAGACTGAGAGGTATGATTATAGCTATTTTAGTGCTCTGTGTGTGTGTGTGTGTCTCCCTCTCTCTCTCTCGCTATATATATATATATATATATATATATATATATATATATATATATATATATATATATATACACACACACAAATCAAATTTTTTACAATATGGAAGTACGTAAGATATTTTATTTAAAAAATGGAATGAGCATTAATTTATCTTATCTGTTTGTGTTTGATGATGAAAGTAGTGGGCACATCCATAACAGAACCATTTCAGCCACAGCCCAGGAATTACAGCAGATAAAAAGAAGAAGACAGGAAGATAAAACAATAAAAGCCAATAGTAGAATGATGGTTAATACGCTTGTAACAATGAAGAAAGTTAGACGTGTGCCAATGAAATTCAATATAAAGATATCTGGTATACACAAGTATACATTGTTCAAAGCCAGGACTTAACATTCTTTCATTGAAATTGTATTATATACATGATTAGGATGATTAAAGCAGAGTTTTGGAGTAACCCAGAAAGACTGAGGAGCAATTAGATGGAATGAGGGGGTGGTGGGTTGAGGGGATAATGGTTAGTTGGGTGTGGTTAGTTGCTAGAGAGGTGGAATAGCAGGGGCAAAGAGGGAGTGCTAACATAAGAAATAAAAAGCAAAATCAAATGAACCCAACACAAAGTACTGTAGAACGGCCAGTGATAAAAATGCAAGAAATCCAATGAAAGATAAAATTGATTACATCAGTAGGATGAAAGTCATTTTGTTTTCTGATTTTTATGAAGAAAGTAATAGGAGTCAGTTGAACATAGTTTATGCTAAAATTGATGGGGTATTGTATGACCTATGGCTTGATGGAGTACTTACAAGTGATGAATACAATTACATCAAAAATGACTTCCCATGGATCCCATTGATTTTTGGGATCCCCAAAATCCACAAGGATCTACATAATCCTCCCCTCCATCAATTGTCAATGCAAATGGTTCAAAAACACATGGTACAGGCAAATTAATTGATAACAAATTGGAAAATGTTTTAAATAATGAGGTCCATGTCTACAGAAATTCTTGGGATATTTTACAAAAGGTCCCAAAATGCATTGATGTTGACAGACCTATCCTGATGACCATTGATATCAAGGACCTTTTTTCTGTTTTTCCATGTAATATTGGGTTGCAGTGGTTCATGCTTTATCTAACCACTTATACGAACCTAGATAATAGTGTAGTGAATTGTGTTGTTAGCCTCATGGGTATTGTCTTGGACTCAAACTTTATATGGTTTGAGGGAACTATATTCAGGCAAGTGCAAAGTGTGGCAATGGGGGTCGGTTTTTTCCCCATTTTTTCAAATATGATTTTGGTTTTTTGGGAGCACCAATTTGTATTTAATAGCCCCTTTTTGAGGTGTTGGAGACTCTATGGATGCTATGTGGATGACATCATTATTATTTGATGTGATTCAGAAACCAAGTTAGAGGAATTCTTTATTTAAATTAATAATACCACATAATTCTTGTTTTTTCTATGACCAGATCTTTTGAGTCAATTAATTATTTAGATGTCCAGTTGAATTTTGATCCCAATACCTGTTGTTTCACACTCAGCCTCTATACGAAACCCACCTATTCCAATTTGTTGTTGCTATTTGAAAGGTGGCACATGGTTAAAGGCCGTAGTTAAAGAGCAATTGGTGCAACTAGCACAGATGGTATCAAAGATGACCATTTTGTGAAAGAATGGTTGGTTCTAAAGGATATGTTGTTGAATAGAGGTTATCCCCCTTGCACTGGCTACAGAAAACTTTTCAAAAGTACAGTGAAAAAGGAGTGATTTACTTTATAAACTATTATTGGGGTCTGGTAATAAACCTATTATCTCATATACTGCTAGAGGTACCAACTTTACCCAGGGGTGCATTTAACATATAACCAACAGGGTAGGTTTATGAAAGAAATATTGACAACTAACTGGAGAATTTTAGAATTGGCTGGTGGAAACATAAGTAAATTGGGACCCTGCCCAGTTATTACTTACAGACGGGATAAGAATATTAAAATAACTTTGAACAACAGCATAAAAGTACTAATAGGAGCTTTAAGATGACTAAATGTGGTAGGTGTTCTAGTTGCCCCTTTATTTATGAAGGAGACTATGTAAATGTTATTGGATATGGTAAAATAATATCCCTCTCATTGTAAGGTGGTGTACATTGTAAGTTGTACAAAATGTTCATTTTATATTGGCAAAACCGAAAGGTCCCTCAAGAATAGGATCTATGAACACCTGAGGGAAATTAAGAAAAAAGACACAAGAAATGCCCAATGGAGACACATACAGAGAAATGAGGGACATGAATTTCATTTTTTTATGATTTATGTAATGCAGCTGGGTAGCAGAGGAAGGCCATGGAAAATTCAGCTTGAGTGTAAGGAGGCTGAGTGGCAGATCAAGATGAATGCCACCGGCCCTAATGGCTACAACAATTCTATTTCTTTTTCATGCTTTCTCAAATTGAGGGCAATAATGTATTGGATTTAAATAATACCATGTTAGTATGACTATATGGCAGTACAGACATGAGCTTTACTTTTACAAGTCTATGTCCATTTGAAATATTTTTCAATGCAACATTCAGTGCTTTACATTTGTTATTTAGTTGTTCTTTTGCATAGCATTGTTCCCTATTTAAATATGTGTCTATATTGATTTTTTTTAATTTATTTAATTTTATCTCATACATTATTTTTATTTTTAATGAAACCTACACGTTTACAGACTATAAAGAATATGAGGATCTTTTTCCATTTGTATTGATGTTAAGGTGCACTGTTTGTTTAAAATCAGCTTGAACTACATGTTTACTGATACATTGTACTTTCACTAGCTTTTGCCTTTTTAAACAGTATCTTGTGTAATTACATTACTGTGAGGAAGTCCCTGCATTATATGGGATGAAAGCACTTAGTGTAATGTGTTTGTTTTAAAATAAAGGATCGTTTATTTTTGGAGTTATTTGCTGACTATGCAGTGCTTCATACAGCTGCTGTTTTATTGGATTTCTTGCAGTGCTAACATAAAGCTACCTGGTTAATACAAGTGGAAGAAAATTAGAACAGTGGGTAGAGAATTGGATAGGAAAGGGTGAATGAAGCATTTACAAGTAGCCTTTTTTGTAGGAAGATGAGTAGCTGAAGCTTGAACTTACTCTAGTCAGTTGTGTGATGATATTTAGCTGGAAGTGAATCCCACAATTTGAGTGTGAGGATGGAAAATGCATGGTCAGTGGAAGGCAGTGACGTTGTAGGTCTAGCTAAGACATGGGTATTGCTGACTTCTGAATGAAGTTCTTAAGTAGTTTCTTGAATAGGTATCTTATGACTCATAGGGGAGTGAAGTCACCATAAAGTGTTTTGTGAAAAAGGCAAAGGAGAAGTAGATTTGCTCAGTCCTTTATGGGGAACCAATCTGCCTGTTGGATAGTGTAACAGTGATGTTCATTTTTAGGTGACAGGAACATGAATCAACAAAGTTTGTTTGAAAGGATTTCTAGGGTTCTAAGTTTTTAGATATAGGACATTTTCAAGATGGGGTTATAGGACATTTTCACATATTGCTTTTCTTCCATTTGGGTCTGAAACTGTGATATTTGGTAACGATCACTGTGGTTGATTTTGCTTTTGTGTTGTTAATATGTAAGGACACATTTAAACTTTGATCTAATGTTATGTCTAGACATTTGAAAAACTTCTTATTCAAATGATTCTCAGTTATAAGAAAGGAGGAAGGGCAGTGGAGGTAGTTCATTTTCTTAGTTTTTATGAGGGTGCCAAAAACATTCATTTATTATTTTTTTTGCGTTTCATTGGTAGTTCCTGGCTGAAAAGCTAGGGCTACAGCTTGTGAAGAATGCATTGAAGGTCATATAAAGTACTAAATTTGCTGGACAGTCTCATCAACAAACAAAATATTGGTTGTTTTCACATCATTAGTAAATGAGGTAATGAAAATGCTAAATAGCATTAGCAAAAGGACAGCTCTTTCTAGTGCCCCGTCTAAAATTAATTGTGAAGGTGGCAAGGAGTTATTGTACTTGACAGAGAAGGTACTGTCAAAGAGGTTTTTGCTGACCAATTTTATTGTTGAAGAGTCAAAGTTGGAGAGGGATAGGGAGTTAATTAGAAGTGAGTGACTGAGTTGAAAGACTTTGCTAACATGCACAAAAACACCTCCAGTAGGGAGTCTTTTGTTAGAGTTATTGAGTCCATTTCCAACTAGAGCATGCAGGAGTGTTTGGAAAGGTTTATGCTTTATAACCCCATGTTAAGGAGAAGAAATGATGTTATATTTGTACAAAAAAGCAGTGAGTTGAATATATACTGCATTCTCTATCAGCTTACTGAGGTGTGGTAGAAGGGATACTGGCTGAAAATTTAAGGTGCTGGATGATTTGGTAGATTTAGGGATGGGAGTGACTACTGCTTTATTTTTCCTCTCCATGTGTCTAGGATGACTGGTGTGAGACTGAGAGGCTGAAGACATAGTGGATGTGTTGTGATATTAAGTCACCATATTTCTTTAGCAACCCTGAACAGAAACAGTCTGATGTATGCCAGTATTAGGCCATCCCTGTATGACAGTATCAGTTTCTTTTTGGGAGATTTTTTTGAGATAGAAAGAATGTAGGTATGATTATAATGGTTCTGGTTTTGGGAGGTTTACTGGATCGTTTGTTGAGGAAGAATTTGAGCATGCTGTTACAAAGCTGGAAGCAGTTATACCTTGTAGTATGTGTTCTCTTTTGGTGTGCCCAATAAAGTGATTACCTCTTTCCATAACTGCTTGGGCTGAAAAAGGTGGAGGATTATCTGTGGTAGACAGCTTTAGTCCTTCTAATTGTTTTTTTAGCCTTATTATCTTATTATGCTGAGTATGAGACTGCCCACGAATAGATATATAAAAAATGTTAGAATTAGAGGACAGAGCACATAGGGAAAATCTGAGATTTTCTGCTGTACCAGAGAAACTGGAAATAGAAGACTATTTTAATTTAATGAAGGCAGAAATAAGCAACTGGACTGGTATTCCACAGCAGCAGCTGTTAATTGAAAGGGCACAACATGTGCATGCTCTGAATCTGGCCATGAGAAAGCAGCCAAGACAATTACTGGTAAAGATGCAAACCTACCAGCAGAAAGAACCAAGCCTGACAAAATCTGTGTCAAAAGGGCACAGTATTAAATGTTAGAGGCAGTAGAGTGTTTGAGGAAAATGATTATTAGGCAGAAGAGAAATTTATTCCAGTAATCAGAGAATGCCACGTGGCAGGTATGAGATTCAAGCTGCTGAATCCAGCTATCTTCAGAATATTCAAAGTAATTTTTGATGCAGAACAGGCCAAGGAGGAAGTGCAAACGTTTGTCCAATACAAATGAGCTATGAAGCAGAAAGGGACTGTGCTTCTCATTCTTCTAATAACAAACTACACAGAGAGAATTTGCCAATGAAACCTCTTCCACTACTCTAAAGGAAAATGCTTAACAGACAGATAAAAACATAAGAGTTAACCAGAATAATCAGGAGTACCATGGAATTGAACCAGAGTCTGGAGTTAGGAGATAAAGATGAACAGGAAGAAGACCAGCAGCATGAAATTAGTGAAAAAACATGAGACTGCAAAGCTTCAATCACATTTGTGAAATACAGCTGTATAAAAATAATTTGATACAGTAGACTTTTGCTGACTTGTTAAACTTGTAAGGAACTGTAAATCATTTGCCTCACTTCATGTCATTAATGTTTAAAGGACTCTGAGGGGAAGGGAAGAAGAGGGTAAAGGTAACTGAAAGTGAAACAACTTATTTTCTTACAATATTTCACTGAATCTTTTCACAATATAAATTGTATATTTTATGGTAAAATATTTTTAATTTTTCTTGCATGTGATAAAGGTATTGAAGTAAACAGCTGCCTTTTTTCTTTTTCCTCTTCTCGTTCTTTCTTCTTTTTTGGTATTACGATATATACGCATTACAGTGCAAAAAGAATGAAAGCTAGGCAAAAAGCATGCTTAAGTTAATAGGTTGTAATCTTGAGTTGCTGAAGTGGGATCTGGGGTGTAAATGTATTCAGATCATTATATATGTAGAGCTGATATGTTTTCCCTAACTTTTGCATAGGTGAATATCTCAATTAAGATCTTTAGTTTAATCTAATAACAAATTTTAAGTGGAAACAAGTAAATATGAGAACACTGAATATGATGAAAATGTTTCCTTTATGAATAAAATTTTCAGCTTGACTTTCAGGCTTCAACAGATGATTACAATTTTCTTTTTTTGTTTTACCTTTCCATGGAAGCAAGCTGATAATAGGGCAATAAAAGATAGAACATAGGTTTCTTTCAGGCTAAAAGTTAATTATTTCTGAAAGTATATAAGTAGTTTTCCCATGCCTGGAATAAAGATTAAAAAGAACAGATACCAATTAGTATAAGTAGAAGCACATGCAATAACATGCATCATAGCATGTTTAACCTTAATTTCAGTTTAATTAAGACCTGTGTTAGCAGTTGTCTATTTGACACAAATGTTCCTATCAGGAGGGTTCTTCTTTTTTCGTTTTTTTCCCAGTTAGGGGTCACCACAGCAGATCACCTGTCCACTCATGATTAGCAGTGGAGTTTTACGGTGTCGAGTTGCCAGCCCAGCATCCAACCTTCCACAGAAGGCACACACATGCACGCACTCACACCTAGGGCCAATTTAGAGTGTCCAATCCACCTACAGCATGTCTTTAGGATGTGGGAGGAAACTGGAGCACCCAGAGGAATCCCACGTGACCACAGGGAGGACATGCAGACTCCACACAGAAGGCACCCCAGCCGAGGCTTGAACCAGAGAACCTCTTGCTGTGAGGTGGCAATGCTAACCACTGCTCCACAAATGTTCCTATCAGGAGGGTTAAACTTCATTATTTGAAGATGTACATAATTACTGTATGTGTGTTTGTATTAAGTTAACAGGTTATGGGGTATGTTTGTTTTTATTTTATTTTTTAGGGTATTTATTAAAACAGAAACACTTGCAAAATGTGACATAGGTTCCAATGTTGATGATAAGAAAAAAATGTATAAAGGATTAACCTGCCAAACTTTAATGGGTACATGTATCCCAAAAGCTGGAAAAAGACATTTTGAAAAGCTTCCTTATATAACAGGGGATAATAATGTCTTACCATAATGGCAACACTTTTCAAATTATCTTGGAATGTGAATGGTCTGACAAGCATAGACAAAAACGAAAGAATAATTAATTATATTAAGAAATACAGAGTGTAAATAGCAATGCTACAAGAGAAACATTTGGAAAGAAATGAATATGTGAATTTGATATTTCAAAATGGATAGTCTGCATAATGTTAGGGACAAAGAAAAAGGGCAGTGCTTATATTAATTGCCAGAGGAGCTCCAATAGTGATAGAAGAGGAAAAATATAATAATGGCAGATTTGTAGTAGTAAGGGTCTACTGGCATGGGATGGGATTTATGCTGGAAAGTATTTATATTCCACCTAAAACTGCTATTTTCAGGCTTAGATTTTTTTGGGAGAAATAATCAGCTTTCAGCAGGGAATATTACTTATAGGTGGAGACTGGAATGTGATTTGCAACAATGAGAATGTATCTGGAGGGGGGGCTATAAGGTAAATATAATAAACAAGGGTAGATTAATGAATAAATTTATGAAAATGTTTGGAATGAAGCACATGAATTCAGTAGTAGGAACTCAAGAGAAAATTTATATATTATTCCACAAGGTACAATAACTGGGCTAGACTTGACAGAAATTATATTTCACAGGAACATGTCTATTTAATTGAGAACTTTGATACACATCCAATAACTATTTCAGATCATGTGCCAGTAACTACTAAGATAAAATGTAGGGTAACAAAGTAAAGATTAGACACCAGTGCTTCTCCACCTACCTGTTAAAAGGAGAGGAGTTTAAGAAACATGTAGTGGAAATTATTTGGGAGTTATTACGGAAGATAGGAAGTACTCCCGAAGTTACAGCTAGTGAGTGGGATAAAATGAAACTGGAGCTTAAAAATAGGGTAGAAATAAAAGAAAAAGAGATCTGGTTAAGAAGTAATAAGAATTATTTAGAGAGGATGACAAAGGTTAAATAAGGGGAATCTCACAGAGCAAGAAGAGGTGCAATTGCAGAGTGCTGAAGAGAAAAGAATGGAGTATCTGAATAATATGCACAAGTTTAGGAAGATTGCTGTTAAGCAGCTGTGTTTTGAGAATAACTCTGCAGCACGAAAACTTTTTTTTTTTTTTAAGAATGATTTAGGCAACAGAAAGTAGAAAGGGTTGTTTCCAAATTTAGGGAGTCTATAACAAGAAAAATAACCAGTGATGTTGTAGAGGTATTAGAGATATTTTGGAAATGTTATGAAAATTTGTATAAAGCAGAGAAGTGGGGAAATCAAGAAAAAGCACAAATGGAAATATTTATGGAAGATTTAAATATGTCAAGGTTACAGGTAGATGATGCTCAACAACTAACAATTAAAACAGGAGGAGATTAAATAAAAATGTATAATGAATCTGAAAGAAAGTCTCCAGGAACAGGTGGTATTCCAGCGGAAGTTTGGAATTTAGAAGGGAAGAATGTAATAAAGATCTGGAAGGTTTTAACAGTATTTTAAAATGGAAGGGAGTCACCAGCATACTGGAAAAAAAGCTGTGGTGGTGGTAATAACTAAAGACGGTAAATACTCATCTGATCCAGCTTCATATAGGCCCATTTCAATTTCAAACCATGATTATAAACTGTTTATGTCTATATTGGCTAAAAGAATGGCAAAAGTGATGCCAACATTGATAGATATGAACCAATGTGGCTTTGTGGAGGGGAGGCAAACATTTAACAACATTAATAGAAAAAAATGATGATCCAGAGGGAAGCAGAATGTAAGAATATATTGCTGTTATTGGTGGGTCTTGATGCAGAGAAGCATTCAACAAAGTAAGCTGGGATTTTATGAGTAGGACAATGGAACCATTTGCATTTCCTGATACAATGATATGGTTGATTAGAAGGATATACAGGAGATCAGAGGCAAAAATTAAAGTGGGTGGGCTCCTCTCTGGTAAACTGTGTCTGAACAGAGGAATCAGATAGGGGTGTCCTCTTTCCCCTTTGTTATTTGTGTTATATTTAGAACCATTGGCAAAAAAAATAAATAAATAAGGGACACAGAAATTCACAAGATAGATATGGTGTTCAAGAAAAGTTAACTTTATTTACGGATCATATTATTTTGTACCTGATGGAACCAGAAAAGAGCATCTCAGTGTTGCGGAATATTCTGAGACAGTTCTGTTTTTTTTTGGGGGGGGGATAAAATGAATGAAGATAAAGCAAAGGCTATAACTATAAGCTTTATACTCGCACATGAACTGGTGTAGCAATACCCATATTTATAGGGACATGATAAAATTAAGTATTTAGGAGCATAGATTAAAAAGGATTTGGTTATGGCAGCTTAGGAAATGTGGGAAGAGACTAAAAAAAAGATAATACAAAAACTGAGAACCTGGAAGCCCTTGCCTTTGGATATGGATAGCAAGATACAAGCATTAAAATGTTTAGTGTCTTTAGTTTTATGCACTGATCAGGCATAATTTTATCAACCAGGGGAGAGCTTATGGATAGTAATTAATAAAACTGAAGGATATTATTTGGGAGGGGAAGAGGGCAAGAGTCAAGTGGGATAAGTTGATGCTCCCAACAGAACAAGGAGGTTTAGGATTATGTGATTTGAAGGAATAGTTTAGAGCTACACAGTTAAAGTTCTTATACATAACACACGCAGAAAGCTACAATTCAAAGTGGAAAGAGATGATGATGATGAAGAAGGGGGTACTTCAAAAGCAGGGGGTAATTCAAGAAATAAGGAAATAATGAGATTGTGTATACAAATCCTTAAGGAGAATAACAATAGTCACACAGAATATCATAAGAAGACAAAGAGGAAAAGTAGAAAAGGAGATTAGTAATGAAGAAGTTAAAGAAACAGAAACTGTGGTTATGTAGTACCTGTGAAGTGAAGGATTCAGTGTAGAAAATCTAATTCAGAAAGCACCACAACAGGATACAGCATTGGACACCAAAATTAAGGGGAAACCAGTGGAATGGGAAGCAATTGGTCAGGTGCCATATGAGGATATTTTGGAGCCTTCCACAGGAAACCATTATAAACATTCACTTTAAGCTAGACAGCAAGGGAAGGAACAGGAAACTGTGGAAACTCTTGACACAGTCGATATTGAGGAGTGATAGGCCAGTGAGTTCCCATATGACAGCAGAATGGATGGCACAGGATGAAATTGAATAGAATGTGCCACAGGAAGATGCTATAGAACTTTCTACTGAATGCCTTCAGGAAATGGAAAACAAAAAAAATTGCCCTCAGTTTAGAAGAAAATGAGCTAAGAGAAGAGTTGTTTGATTTAATTGAGATAGACACATTAAGATCAATGAAAGAAAGAAATAAACTGAAGAAGGTCAATAAAACCCAGAAATTCAGAAATTTGATAAAACAAATGAACACAGTAATTAGGACAGTCCATAGAGATCTGTGCGATATAACAGAAGCAAACAGAATATATTACTGTGCAGTTAAATTAATAACTGATAAAATTCTATCACAAGAACACAGGGTAGTGAGGGAAAGGAAGGGGAGAAATTGAATACCATCATGGAAATATCAAACAGAGAAAACTATAAAGCAATTAAGACAAGAAGAGTCACTGTTAGAAGAGTATAGAAGAAGGAACAAATCAACAAAAATAGAAATATAGACATGATAAAAGCAATGTGCAGTATTAGAACAGAGTAGGATATTTCATGCACTATCACAAATAACAAACTAAAAATCTCAGCACAGGCAGAAAAACTTAGAAGATAAATATAAAGGAAAGGTACAAAATAAGCAATTTATTGATGACCCAAAAAAGTTTTATAGAGAACTGGGAAACAAGGTAAAAGGAAATGAAAGACCACCAAAAAAGAAGAAATAGATATATTTTGTAGAAGTGTTTATGAAGATCCTGTGGAACATAGCAAGGATACTAAATGGATAGAAGAAGTAAAAGAAAAAATAAGAGGTTTAAAGGTACAGGATATGAAATGAAATGAAGCAACCGCCAGAGAGATTGAAACAAAGTTAAGAAAAGCCTCTAATTGGAAAACCTAGGCCCAGATGCAGTACCTAACGTCTGGTTAAAAGTATTAACATCTTTGCACGAAGATTTAGCCATGAGTAAAAACTATTTATATAAGCACCATGAACAGACATCAATCTGGCTAACAACAGGAAAAACAATGCTCCTACTTAATAGTAAACCTGCAAGCTACCCTAAAAATTATAGACCAAGAACTTGTCTTCCAACGACATATAAACTATACACTGGAAATTATGCCAACAGAGTTTATAGTCATTTAGAAGAAAACTCAATTATGGCAATAGAAGAAAAGAACAATAAAAGAAAGTCTTATGGAACAAATGATCATTTGTTGTTAAATAAAATCATAGTGGAGACTGTAAAAAGGGGAAGAATCTAAGTATGGCATGGACTGACTACAAAAAGCATTTGATAGTATCCCACTTTCATGGATAAAAGAGTGCTTAAAAATGTATAAGATGCACCCTATACTGATCAAATACATTACAGTGACCATGAAACAGTGGCAGACCACTTTACAATTAAGTTGTGATAAAGGACAAATTATTATTCCAGGGATAAAACTTCAAAGGGGGATATTCCAGGGTGACTCTTTGTCACTGCTGCTATTCTGTCTTGCCTTTAACCCATTAAGCTGTCTACTTAACAGCTTAGGCCATGGCTATAATTTGGCTCCTAGAAAACAACAAAGTGTAAAGACTTCTCTTCTTCTCTTTTTTGATGATTTAAAACTGTATAGCTCATCAGATAAGGAACTGAAAGCACAACTGCAAGTTGTCAAAACTTTTTCAGATGATATAAGAATGTCATTTGGTCTTGATAAATGTGCAAAAGCAACTATTAAATCAGGAAAACTGCAGCACCAAGAAAACAGTTTGGGACAAGAATGTGATATAAAAGAACTTGAGCAAGAGGGAGTCTATAAATATTTGGAAACTGATGAATGATCAACAATAAAACATGAACAAATGTGAATAAAACTTAGTAAGGAATCCTTTAGAAGACTTACATTAATCTAGAAAACAGCGTTGACATCTAGGAACAAAATTCAAGCTATAAACCAATTTGCTCTTCCTGTCCTAACTTACAGTTTTGGAAGGACTGACTGTCCCCAAAATGCGTTGTATAGATAAGACAGGAAAACAAGAAGGATGCTTCATGCTCACCAAATGATTTATAAAAATCAGTAAATACCAAGATTATATACTCCCAATTCCGGAGGAGGTATGGGCCTCCTTGAAATTGATTACATGTATAGATCTGTAATCTTGGGACTGCACACATATCTGCTGACCTCACAAGACCCAAACATAGTGAAAATTTTGAAGCATGAGGAGAATAAATCTAAGATGACTTCCCTGCTTAATCTAGCAGAAGCATATCTGTGTCAAGGAGTAATGGAAATCAAACCCGAAGTAGATAAAAATCAGGCAGCAACTGAATGTGCCAAAAATCAAAATAAAGTATATAAGGTGACAGTCCAGATGAGAAGGCAAGAAAAGTGGAAAATGCATAAATAAAGTTCCAAGTATAGAAAACTTCTGGAAGAACCTCATGTTTTTTAGGATCGAACGCAGGAATGGTTAAGGAGAGGTGAATTCAAACCAAGATATGAAAGGTTAATGTTGGTGGTGCAAGATAGTGGGCTACATGCACGTATATTTGCAAAGTCCATTGAATATGTGGGAGAAACAGACAAATGTAGATTTTGTAAAACAGAATTGGAAACAGTTGCACACCTCATTGTTGGCTGGGACATACTAATGGTAAAAGGACTGTATACTGAAAGGCATAATAATGTGGCAAGACTGTTGCAATGTGGATTGTGCAAACATTATAGTACTGAAATGGCTGAAAAACACTGGAAACGTGAACCACAAAGCATCATAGAAAATGATGAAGATACAGCACATGGGATCACCCATTACCAAGAGTTCAAAAGACAGATGCTAGTCCATGAAAAGAAGACAAAAGTAGCATTGATCATTGAAATTGCCACACCCAGTGACTACAGTGTCTTGCATACGGAAAGACGCAAAGTCATAAAATATCAGGATTTGCAGGCAGAAATGAGGGCAATGTGGAAGAAAGATACCCAGACCATTCCAATAGTAGTAGGAGTAACGGGTCTTATGAAAAAGAATCTACAATCATATTTAGATATGTTAGGAATACGTGTGACTCCATATGAACTGCAGAAGGAGTTATTACTGGGCACATTGCGAGTGCTGCGAAGAGCATTTCTGGCTGACATCAAAGATTGAAACAATACTAATTTCATGAACTTTAATCATACTTTGACTTAGGAATGGGGTCCATTTCATTCATGGTATTAGAAACCCAAAAGACTTGGAGAAATTAAAAAATATTATATTCATAAAGTAGCAGAAAGTATTCTTAAAACTAAGCCAACATGGGAATGAAGAAAGGAAATAAATTCTGCTGATAGGGATAACTGCAATTAGGGGTACAGAGAATAGACAACAGAGGTCTGGAATTTACTGGAGGAAGATGGCTAAGGAACCAAGGTATTGGGAACAAATAATTAGAGAATGAAAGGTAATAGAATAGGAAGAGGCCAAGAAGACATTTGGATTGCGGGCTAGTGATCTGCTCTGACTGAGTTTTTAAATGAATATAGAACAGAAGCTGCAGTTAAAAATGGATAATTAGTAGGGCATATGAAATATTACACGATAACTATAGGAATCAATCAAAAGAGGTCAGAAAAGATTGGAAAGAGAGATTAGATATGTAATTCACAAAGAAACAATGGGAGGACATATGTATATCTCCCAAATATTCAACAAAATCTAGAAGATCTAGGATTTTTCCTGGAAGCATTTGCATAGATAGTTTTATATCCCAAGCAGATTCCAAATAATTTTTCCTCAGGTAGATAGCAAATGTTGAAGGTGTGACAGAGAGAAAGAGGTAACTAGGAACATATGTTTTGGGAATGTAATGAGTTGGCAGACTTTAAAAGTTCCATGCAGAGTACTCTGTCAGGATTACTGGGTGAATAAATGAGTATAATTAAGGAAATTATTATTATTATTATTATTATTATTATTTTTATTATTATTATTTTAGCTGTGATACAGAATCCGAATTGCCGAGACATAGTAAGGCCTTGTTAAGTTTAATTCTGGCAACTACCAAAAACCAATTACCAGAAAATGGAAATCAAAGTCTAAACCAACTATAATTGAAGTAGTGAATATTGCAACAGAGATAGAAGAACAGAAAGTGGTATCTTTAGAAAAGGGTAACAGTAAATTACATAGAAAAAAGAAATTGTGGGAACAATATATGCAGAAAAAATATTTGGGAGGAAGAATGGGGTTTAAGAGAAGGCAGGAATTGAGTAATCTATGTAGTGTTGCTTAGATTATATGATATATAACATATATGTAAACAAGATATACCAACAGTTACCTGTTTCAGCCGTGGGT
Organism: Protopterus annectens; assembly: GCF_019279795.1. NCBI lineage: Eukaryota > Metazoa > Chordata > Ceratodontiformes > Protopteridae > Protopterus > Protopterus annectens. The sequence goes on from NC_056735.1 coordinate 1,865,343,753, forward strand.
GCCAGCCATGTCTTCAACTCCTGGTGTAACCCAGATCAATAACTTCCCTGGAATCATTAAAGTGTGGCTCTGGTAGTTGCTTTTAGATCCTGTTAAGCTTGGTGTCCCTCTGGTGAGGCTCTAGGGGAGTCAGAAGCCTGACCTGAAAGGTTATGACATTCAAAAAGTACTTCAGCTAGCCAGAAATGTCAAGAAATGCAGGCAAAAGAGGCTTTACTTCTTTTCAAATTCCTTTATTGAGAGTTAAAGCAGATGACCACTTTCTGATTTTCATTCCAAAACAATACTCCATTTATTATGACAAAAAATGGGCGTGTTTTGAGCTAGCCTGCTCACTTGGGCATTTCCAATATACTGGAGGCCCCAAGAGGTGGGGGTATTACATTACAACAGAGTAATGCTCCCTTTTTAACCATTCTTGTCCTGAATTAACAATAGGCCGGATTCACGAAGGCTTGCATGGAGTCTAAGAGTAGTGTAAGACTCCATGCAGCCTTCGCGATCCAGGAACAGCCCAAAGTCCGTGTAAGAGACAAGCTAAAATGCCTCTTACACGGAGTGGGCGTGGATAAGCTAATCACCTCACTTGCAGCCGAATAGCATGCAAATGAGGATGATTAGCGATCCAGGAAGCCCAGAACAGCCCGTGTAAGAGCCGTTTTAGCTGCAGAAATGTACTCAGTTGACAACTGAGTACGTTTCTGCAAAAACTGCAATGGAGCCATGTCAGCTCCAAATAAAGGGTGCATATGTGTCAGGCAGCACGCCAATGGCCAAATATGTGGCCATTGGCAAAGTAACCTGATGCAAATATATTAAAAATATAATTTTTTTTTTCGGCGATTGCCGATGTTTAAACCCAGCGCAGCCCCGCGCAAAAGGGCTGCGCTATATAAAACATAAAAACGAAGGTTTTAAACCTACAAATGTAGGTTTTATGCAATACATGGAATGTCAATGCAGGGACCAGCAGACCAAAACCAACATGGCCACCGTGTAGTGGTTGCTAAGGGGGGAAGCTGAGTCTAAGACATGTAACTAAGCATTAGTAGGCAATCTGATGCAAATGGGTGTAAGGATACTGAATTCCACTGTCACATAGCAAATGAGCACAGTCTGAGTAGTGTAAGAGTTACAGAAGGGGGAGGAACAGAGTAGGAGATAGGTGACATCACAGGGGGGAATGGTAGAAAGAAATGCAGTTCATTGGAGGTCAGAGTTACATGACAGATGTCAGACAGATATCATGGAAAGAGGTGTGCCACTAACTAAGCATGAGAAAGTCAAGAAATGGAAGGTGTACACTGTTGCCTACACCAAAGTTTCTTGCTGGATGTGTATGCGCACGTGTGCGCGCCATGAAGCGCGAGTAAGGCAGTGTGCGCATGTAAGGCAGACTGAGCATGTGGGAGCGTGTTGGGAGATGTTTAACACTGTTTGCGCGGGCGTGCACGCGTTTTAATCCGAATAAGCAGATTCTGAACCGTGTAAGTATGTGTGCGCGTGTAAGCCACTGTGAGCGTGTTTCTGCTGGTTTACACACGGCTCCACCCTGAGGAAACAGAAAGGAAAAAGGAAGCAACAGATTTAGTAGGAAGCTAGCAGGGAATACTGCTGGAGCTAGCAGGTGAAAACAATTAGATGCAGGCAATTACACAGGCAGAATAGTAGCCCAGCCCAGCACTTAAAACTCTGCAAACAGCAGTGCAGGATGTTTCTCTCAAGAGACACTGCAAGACAGGAGTTAAGTTATCAGAAGTGAAAACTGAAAAAGCTGAACTCAGAGCAGAAATGTTAGGGGCTGCCATAGCTGTCATAATGAGACATAGGCGACTTGCTGAGGGTGGTGACAATGCAGATGGTGCCAGACAACCCACAGTGAGGAGACGGAGAAGAGTGTACAGGCCCAGGGTCACCTACCATGGGTTACATGAGCTGGAGATAGTAGAGCGCTATAGAGTGGACAGAGACCTCCTTCAGCAAATAGTGGAGCTGTACAGGCCACGCCTCACACACAGAACCAACAGAGGGGAACCCATCCCAGTGGAAACCAAGGTATGTGTTGGCCTAAGAATACCAGCAACAGGTACCTTCCAGAGACCAACTGGTGATATGATGGGGATATCACAGGCATCAGCCTCCAGGGTACTGCACCAGTTCCTGGATGCCATGTCAGCACATGTCGGTGATCATGTATATTTCCCCAATGCCCGTGAGGTATTGGCCAGCAATATGCGTCTCTCCCAGCAAATAGTGGAATACCCTGAGGTAGTGGGTGCAATAGACTACACGCACATACGCATCAAAGCACCAGCCGGTGAGCGGGGTAGGGCATACATCAACCGCAAGGGCTTCCCCTACATCAACTGCCAGGTCATGTGTGATGCCCAGGGCATAATAATGAATGTGTGTGCTGGCTGTCCTGGGAGCTACCATGATTCCCACATCTGGCATTTGACGCAGCTGTACCAGACATTTGCCAATGGGGACATCCCGCATGGACACCTAGTGGGGGATGCAGGTTATGCACTGGAGCCGTGGCTGATGACACCCATCAGAAGCGCACACACACCTGAACAGGAACGCCATAATGAGGCACACGCACAAACACGTAATGTAATAGAGCATGTGTTTGGGCTGCTCAAGTCATGGTTCCGGTGTCTGGACACATCTGGTGGAGCCTTGCAGTACACACCAACTACATGTACCCAAATTGTCATGGTATGTGCTATGCTACATAATATGATCTTGCGAAAACAGCTGCAGCAGGACCAGCATAGGGCCGGGCCAAACAGCCCCCCACCATTGCCAAGGCCATCACAGGCAGAGGGTGACTCGGAGGAGGAACAACCTGAGCCTGCCCCAGTAGGCAGAAGGAGGCGTGCCCAGTATGCCCTGGCCTTGGCAAAGAGGCAACGCATAGCACATACACTGGCTCAGTAGGAACCCTGGGAATGATACCCCTCTCTGACTCACTCATATAGTGACAGGAATGCCTAACATGACACAACCTGCTCTCAAACATGTACAGGGAAGTGTAATATGCGCATCCGACAGAGGCAGCCCTGCAGCACCACCTGAGGCATGAATGCTATGTGTTAAGTAATGTAACACCATGTACTATATGCACACCTGAGGACCCTGACTAACATCCTACCCTCACCAAGCATCATGCCACAACATGACAATGAGATGATCAAGTGCAATAATTGACTGAAGTATCGCAGTTAGTCAAAGGGGATCCAATGTGTGCCAGTCTGGGATGACATGCTGAGCATGACATGATGCACCACCTGCTAGGACTGGCGTGCACCTATCAGTGCAGGCCGTATGGATACTGGCAAAGGCTGTTGTTACCCACAGTGTGCCCTGAATAGGTAAGGCTCAAAACACAAACCTATCTCCATAGGTATCAGAAGGGATAAGAATAAGATAAGGGATAAGTCGAAACAGCAAGATGCATGCAGTCTAAACTCACCCAGTATGGAGAATGTTGATATCTGCGCTGTAACAGAAAACTGAGCCAAGGCTCACAACAGCACCCTAACACTACCAGGTTACACCTCATACTGTGCTGTACAGCCTCAAAACATGGAACAAGCTACAAAAGGAGGGTGACTAGCAAGAATTGTCAAGGATAACCACACCCCATGTTGGTACCACAACAAAAGCAGCATGGACTAGCCATGGTCAAGTAACAGTGGCTAAAACTGCCCCCAGTTTATAGCCTGCTACAGACTACTGTCCCAACACCAGGAACTGCACCTGGCCTATGCTGGAATACATGAATATATCAAGTCCTCCAAACCACATTATATTGGGTGACTGAAAATACCCAGACATAGACTGGGAGCATTATACTAGCTCCAACAGTGTAGGACAAAAGTTCATAGAATCCATAAACCAAAAGGCCCAGGAACAACGTACCACTCCCACAAGAGGGTAAGCATACTGGATGTGATAATCAGCAACATGGGTACTGGATGGCAAGATGAGAAGTGTATTGCTCACTGGTAAAACCAGACCATAGAGTAATCACACTGGATATACAAATCCTGACCACAGTCCCTGGCCAGAAAACCACAGTGGAAAACATGTGTTAAGCAATATTTGCACTCCTCCAAACTGATGTGGAATCCATTAAAGGTCCTGTGCAGGTGCAAAATACGGGCCACACCTCAGAACCTGTAATACAGCCATTCCATGAACATTGCCAGGAATGCTTGGATTATGCAATCCTAAATTAAAACAAGACACAATGCCATACACGCAGGAATCTGGCATGGTGGACACCAGCCATAACCAAACCATGCAAGAGAATGAGGAAGCTACTACATGATAGAGCAAACATAAACAATGAAGTAATCACTGATCAGTAGTATGGCAATAAAATCTGTCCACACATACAATCCACTAAGGCCAGCCACAACAAGTTGAATCTGTGTGAGAGATGCAACCATCTATCCAAACTGGAGGCTGAGCTCCCTCAACTCAGTACCCCCAAAACTAGTCAGGAGGAGAAGGTAACCACACACACCACAAACACAGTCCCACATAGACCTATCACAACTGCAAACCAAACACATAAACACAGAAAAACATTCCCGGAGGTACAAATTACAAACACAGCACACCAACAGAGGCCTCTAAAGCAGACACCCAATCAAACAACCTCCAAACATAGCACATGCAACACATAGGACACAAAGCTTGTGTGCCAAACAGTCACAGGCCAGAAGGAGAAACAACATGCCTGATACAGTTATAATAGGTGACTCCATAGTCAGACACACTGCTGTCCCGCACACCAGACTGAACAAGGGAAAGGGTACAGTAAGCTGCCTGTAGGCTGCCACAATGTCACATAACAGAAGTATGCAGGTCACTCCAAAGCAAGTAGAAATATGATGCAGTCATAGTCCATGCTGGTGTGAATGACCTGAGATGTACCTCCCTAGACTACATGAAAAGAGACATAGATGAGCTCTCTGATTATGTAGTCCAGGCTGGTATGACACTCACCGTTTGCAGCATCCTACCCTTACCAAGAATAATGCCACAGTACAAACACGGAATGATCAGTCATAGCAAGTGGCACACTTACTGGTGTCATTCCAAGGGGATCCAATGTCTGTCTGCTTGGGATGTCATGCTTGACAAGCCACGCAGCTGTTCTTGGGATGGCTTGCACCTGTTACCCCTGAGCGTCTGAATATTGGATAAGGCCTTTGCCACCTCCATAGAGCCTTTTGTAGGCAAGGCTGAAAAGACTGACCCACCACCCTAGAAAACATAAGTGGAAAGAAACATAAGGGAAATGCTGACCAATGCCAGATGTGTAAACCCCAATATGCATGCTCCCAAGGCCATCCCCAGTATGGAGAACATCGATGTCTGTGCAGTGACAGAAACCTGCTGCAAGCCTCCTGACAGCACACCAGCACTACCAGGTTATACCACGTATCATGTGTCATGGCCCCAAAACCTGGAACAAAACATAAAAGGAGGGTGAGTATCCATATTCAGCACAGACACCCATACGTCCAGGTAACTGACAATGCACAAGGCATTGGAGTCCACCCATGTGCAACTAACTGTAGACAAGACTGCTGTACAGTCTGTAGCATGCTACAGACCACACTCTCACACACAGGAACCCCACCCAGCCATCCTGAAGACACTGGACAGTATGAATGTCCCACCAAATACCAAACAAGGTACCACAAATTACCACATAGGTGGTAAACCATTATGTATGGAAGGAGTAACCAGGAACCTAGGGACACAAGTGGACAGTAACCTGTTATGTGACACCCACATTGCCAATGTGGCTAGGAAGACTGTCTACATTTGACACCGTATCAGGAAAGGATTCACATCTACGTCAACAGAGGTCATTGTGCCCCTATACTGTTCTCTAATCACACCCATAATCTAGTACAATGCCTCATATGGGATGTACCTTACCTGACACCTGCAGCAGTTAGTAAGACCTCAAAGGTACCTCACCAAGAGGATAAAGGGTCTCATATATATGTCATATGCTGCCTGGCTGTAGACACCCCAGCTGAATGCAGTCACATACTGCCTACACAGAGGCATTGCATGCCTGTTGTAGAAGGCCATGCCCAACACAGGAGTAATGGACATGCTCCACCCCAGAAAACTCAAATCCATCGGAGCTGTGAGAGTGAGAGATGTCAACCTCAACAAATAATGAAATAGGATGTGCTGGTGGGACAGATACATAATCCAGAGGCTCCCCACACCCTGGACCAGAATCCCACTCCATGTTAGGCAGAGCCCCTCACTGACACTCTTCAACAGGAATCTTGCCAAGTGGATGGATGATTATAGAGTTACACTGGGGGTCTTCACTCTGTCATGTCCAGACAGAGGCACAGCAAAGCAAATCATAAATGGCCATAATATTCACATAGCAAGGGGTGGCAAAAGCTACACACACTCTGGCTAGGCTAACAAATGCCCTAGGGTGGATAGCCTAGTATGAACCTATGAACCTATGAAGATACAAATTGTACAGGACACTAAGGATAATCCCAAGGCTTTCACAACTGATGGTAGGAACCAGTTGAGAATTCACAGATATGCTCTGAATCACACAAATATCACAAACACACACACATATTGCCAACATACATCCTGACAGGTGCAGTGCAACCCCCCCCCCCCCGAATGCAGAATATCTATCCCAGCAGACTCAGACTACTGGCCCCCTGACATTGCAGATGCTGAGGTAACAGCCAACATCTACAAAGCAAAACACACAGCAGCAATGGTATGAGATGGTGTCCTGGGCTTAGTGCAACATGGACTCCAAGATGAATGGAATGCCAAACCACACTACTGCTCAGTGTCAGCCTTACCACAGAATATGTACCCAAAGAGCAGTGTACAACAACAGTGGTCCTTCTCAACAAAAGTGTTGCCTGAGTGGATACTGAAAACTACTACCCCAGAATCCTGAGAAGCTCGGTCTGCACAGCTATGGAAAGGATCAGCATGTACCACAGACATAAAGATATTGGGGACCTACTGACACCGGACCCTACCCAGTGTGGCTTTCTTAAGTGCAGATCCTGCCCCTAAACATGTTTGACTCAATTGAAACAGTCATTAAGGTCATTGATGAGGGCAATGTGGTCCACACAGCGTAGCTGGACCTTGCAAAGGCTTCTATACAATACCCTACGTGTTCATTATAGATAAGCTCACCAGCTTAAATATAAACCCCTATGTCAGTAGAGGGGTTGCAAACCAGACCAAGGACAGAACAGACATGGTCAGACATGCTGCAGCCATGTCAGACTACAAACCAGATATAACTGGCATCCCACAAGGCTTGGTCCTGGGATCTCCCTTGTCTGGTATATATGTCCCATAGGTACAGGCAAACATGGAAGGACTGTGTCTGAACATGTTTGCAGAGGACTACAAACTGCTCACCACATATGATCCACCAGCTGACACAAGCATCCCACAAAAGGGCCACATAGAAACAGACAACTGGTGCCATAGCCATGTCAGCAAGCTAATTGCAGAAACGTGTATAGTCAACCCCCGTGGATATACAGTAAGTGCCCACCAATTACCACATAGGTGTTAACCCATTATGTAGTTAACATGTAATGAGAGACCTGGGGATACAAGGTGATAGATATCCTGCATTGGACAAACATGTGCTGTAGTGTTTACAGAAACATACCATATACCCACCTAATCATGAAGGTTGTCAGATCTAGATAAGAGGAGGTCATTGTGGCTCTGCAGTCATCCTTCATCAGTGGTACAATTGACTACAATAGCCCCTGTGGGATGTACCTCAGCAGACACCTCCATCAACCGTAAAGTCCCCAACAGTACCTCACCAGGAGTATCAAAGAGCTTGCACAGATGCCATGTGTTGCCTGTGTTGCTGGTATCAATAAACATGCTGCACCTTGTACAATCTGAATGGCAGTGAGCTATGCACATGAGAGACCTGAACCCCAGCACCGACTTACATAGGACAAGCTGTACTGCATGATCCATAACACAGAAGCCACCCCCACCCATGAGTGAACCCCCAGTACAGACTACCCATAGAGTCACTTATCAATCTTCCTCAATAGGAATCTTGATGAGTGGATGGGAGATGGTAGCTTTATCCTGGGTATCACTGTCATGTCACAGGTAGACAGAGGCACAGTATACTAACCATGACATATGTCATGGCCAACTCCACTTACAATGTGTGTTGAAGGACAAACACACTCTCCAACTAGCATTAGACATGGACTAGGGCACATCGCTAGTGTTTGCAAATGTACACCTATGTTGTGGAATACACTACCAATGTTGGACAAGCCTGGTTTAAGTAGTTCATATCTGAACAGAATGCAACATGGTCAGATGTACACAACTGGCCCCTAACCAGGCTGTTGTGCCCACTATCGAAATGTAAAGCAGTGATAGCACTAAAGCCCAGGATACTGTCCACCACAGTCAAAGTACTACCAGTACACTATACAGTACTACAGTGTTAGGTCAGTGTGAAAGGATGTTGACAACTGTATGCAAATTATCTCATGCAAACACTGCAGGCACAGTATAATCCTGTTGTGTTTACACACAAAGCAGTTGTACAGTAACTACACAACATGACACACAACACACAACCATAAACGGGTGATATTTGTTGAAGTTCACACTCATCCACAAATGTGATGGGCTGCAGAGTCCAACATATGGAATGCTCACACTGGGCATGCTCACACACTTTGATAAATGAGACATATGTCAGACAACATGCCATGGGAAGGCTGAACTGGGCATGCTCACACACTTAGGCCAAATCTCAGTTTAGCAGTTGGACACACATATCTGGTATTTTTATGTGTTATTCCAGGAACCAACCACATTACAGCAGTCTGCCCAGTGCACACAGTTAAATGACTACAGAGACATACGTGATATAGTGGATCCCTCCCATATGCAAACATCTTCCACAGATGCACAAGTTGTACATACAAACAGGGAATGCTATGGCAATAAAGATGTGCAAACAGTCTATCAGCAACAAATAATGTGCATTTGACAATTAAACATATGGGTGTAGAGGTCAACACTAGGCTGTTTGCCCTAGGGAATGACAGCTTAGCCAGAGTGTGCTTGGTGTCTGCCTCCCCACAGGATGCACATTCCTCTTTCTAAACATCAATGATGTCAGCACCCTATAAGTACAGCAGGAGAAAAGAAACTTCCCAGTAATGTAAATAGCATGATCCGCTAATGCGTCTGTCACAAGTGTCATAACATAGTTAGGTAGGGGTTTGAATCCTGCAAATGCGCTGTGTGTGTGAGTGGGGTTGGTGTGTGTGTAAGTCTGTGGGAGAAAAATGTCCCTTTTGGCAACTAGGAAAACACACTACAGGATGCACATTCCCCTTTCTAAACACCGATGATGTCAGCACTCTATAAGTATAGCAGGAGAAGGGAAACTTCCCAGTAATGTGAATAGCGCGCTCCGCTAATGTGTCTGTCACAAGTGTCATAACATAGTTAAGTAGGGGTTTGAATCATGCAAATGCTCAGTGTGTGTGAGTGGGGTTGGTGTGTGTGTAAGTCTGTGGGAGAGAAATGTCCCTTTTGGCAACTGGGAAACACACTACAGGATGCACATTCCCCTTTCTAAACACCGATGATGTCAGCACTCTATAAGTACAGCAGGAGAAGAAAACCTCCCAGTAATGCAAATAGCACACTCTGCTAATGTGTCTGTCTCAAGTGTCATAACATAGTCAGATAGGGGTTTGAATCCTGCGAATGACAAGTGTGTGCTTTTGGCTGAGGGGGGTTAGTGTGTGTGAGGACAATGTCCCTTTTGGCAACTAGGTGAACAGACTACAGGATGCACATTTCCCTTTCTAAACACTGATGATGTCAGCACCCTATAAGTACAGCAAGAGAAAGAAAACCTCCCAGTAATGCGAATAGCACACTCTGCTAATTTGTCCATCTTGAGTGTCATAACATAGTCAGATAGGGGTTTGAATCCTGCAAATGGCAAGTGTGTGTTTTTGGCTGAGGGGGGTTAGTGTGTGTGAGGACAATGTCCCTTTTGGCAACTAGGTGCACAGACTACAGGATGCACATTTCCCTTTCTAAACACTGATGATGTCAGCACCCTATAAGTACAGCAAGAGAAGGTGAACCTCCCAGTAATGTGAATAGCGCGCTCTGCTAATGCATCCGTATCAAGTGTCATAATATAGTTAGGTAGGGGTTTGAATCCGGCAAGTGTGTGTGCTTGTCTGAGGGGGGTTAGTGTGTGTGAGGGAAATGTCCCTTTTGGCAACTAGGAGAACAGACTACAGGATGCACATTTCCCTTTCTAAACACTGATGATGTCAGCACCCTATAAGTACAGCAAGAGAAGAGCAACCACCCAGTAATGCAAATAACCCACTCTGCTAATGTGTCCGTCTCGAGTGTCATAACATAGTTAGATAGGGGTTTGAATCCTGCAATTGGCAAGTGTGCGCTTTTGGCTGAGGGGGGGTTAGTGTGTGTGAGGACAATGTCCCTTTTGGCAACTAGGTGAACAGACTACAGGATGCACATTACCCTTTCTAAACACTGTTCAGCTGAAGGCCATGGCTCTGGCACAAGTTGTCTGTTTCTATGATGCCCCTTTGGAAGATGCTTGTGTCGGCTGGAGAGTTGATTATGGTGGCCAGCTCGCAGTCATCTGCATATTTGGTCAGCCACAGTCCGTCCGTGTTGGCCTGTACCTCCAATAAATATATACCAAACAAGAGAGGTCCCAGGACTGAGCCTTGTGGGACACAACTCATAACTGGTTTGGAGTCTGGCATGGCTCCAGCAATTCTAACCATGTGGGTTCTGTCCTTGAGCCACTGTGCAAACCATCTAGTGACATAGGGGCTTATATTTAAGCTGGTGAGCTTCTCTAGAATGCCCAAGTGGGGTATTGTTGTGAAGGCTTTTGCAAGGTCCAGGTAGGCTGTGTGAACCACCTTCCCCTCGTCAATGGCCTTGGTGACTGTTTCAAAGAAATCAACCAGGTTAAACCTGGTAGTGCTGGTGTGCTCTCAGTAGCCCTGAACCAGGCATCTGTTACTGCACAGATATCGATGTTCTCCATGCCAAGGAGTGTTTTGTGTGCATGCATCTGGAGGTTTAGACTTCTGGCATTGGGTAGCATTACTCTTAGTTTCTTATCCCTTGTGATACCTATGAAGGTGGGTTTGTCATTTGAGCCTTGCCTAACATAGGCACTATGGGGGTAGCAAGAGCCTTTGCCAATATCTAAAAGCCCAGGGGTGACAGGTGCAGGCCGTCCCTAGCGAAGCAGGTAGTTCAACAGAAGATGAATATGTGAAGGTGTAGTGCCTGTGATTAGTTAGCAGTAGCATATATGACTGCTCACGTGGACACATGCCAGGTAAGTCATATGCACTGTGTCACAGGCAATGTACATGTGAACAGGACAAACAGTGACATCCTGTCAAGTGGTACATGGACATACATATAGTAAGCTATGCAGATGGCACTAGGAGTCCACAGAAGCTCTATAACTATGCATTGCAGGTGTGATCAGTATTCCAGGGTAATTGCAAGCAAACATGCATGCAAACAAAGCTACAGTAAACAGGGCTGCATGTAGTCCATTGTACAACAAACAAGCTGCACCAGTTCCAGTAGGTAACACTGCAAATATGCAGGCACTATGCACATGTACATGGAAATACACGGGTCAGATGGCTAGGGTCCAGTCTCAGTGCACACAAGTGTACAGACCATGTACTGTCAGGATGTACAATAACTGGATGGAAACCCATGTGCTCATACCTGCAGTAATACACATGTCAAATAATAGACACTGAGCCTTCACTCAGTGGTTCCATACTTAGTAGGATGTATGCTACCTGGCCTGCCACCACAGTATCCCTGACATATATGGGGACTCTCCCTCCTGTGACAGTTAGTTATGTGTGTTGGGGCTGTCTAGCATGGTATGAGATGTGAGCATGCAGTGCTAAGGTGCTCCTGTGTGTCCTGTACCAGTCGTGTAGTACTGCACACATATCAACATCCTCAAACATCTGCATTGCAGAGTCCAGTGTGGGCAACATGCCACTTGCAATTTACATGTCCATCATTGTGTATGACTACATTCATTACCTTATCCCCTGTGCTACCTATGTATGTAGCCTTCTGTTGACATCATTACCACCAGTATGCCAACATGTGCAGATGATACACTATGGTACTTACCATGGGTGTAGACAACAGGACATGACAATCACACACTTACTGCATCAGGCATGCTGTGATATACCCACAATTAATTCAGCACACAGTACTGTTAACAACATGATACTATTACTACACATCTATGTGGTCACCCTGTGCATCAGCAACATGTTAACCTGTACCTGCACAGTTGTTACAGATTGCAGGAGGTGGCACAGTTTCATCATATGCACAGGGTGTGAACTTGGTATGCCTGAGTCAGCCACCGATACCACCAATTGACATGTATGTGTATGTGTGTTGGTGAGGGACAGCAGTAGAAGGTGGGGCAATGTTGATGCAGTGTGTGCGTGTATGCGGTAGCCCTAGGTGTTGTCAATTCGCATGTGTGTATGGATGCACACAGTTCCACCTCATGGCTGCCATATACTGGTGTTTGTGGACAGCCACAGACTGTACCTGCCAGGTCATATAGATCAGTGTCTCTGGCCATGGACACGGTACCTGTGCCTTGCAGGGGTGCTACGGACCATATCCAGTACCAACCCAGACTGGGTACTGTCATCAGAAGCAGGTGTTCATTGACTGGACACAGATCCCTGTCGGGCCTGGCCAGAGCCACATGCACGTGGTCTCCTGGGGCGGTCTGATGACAGCACAGACCCAGCATTGCTGGGGCTGCTGCTGGCACTACGGGGGCAGCCGTGGCCCTGTTGTCATCCGCGACGACTGCCAGCTGCTGCTGTTGCTGGCATACGGCCATGTCGACGCCTCAACCGCCCACCATCGCCCTGGCTCATGGACATGTAGTTGTGGAACCGGTCTAATATGTCCCCACAACGTCTGTCTATGACATCTGTGAAATCACGGATGGCAGCTGCAATGTCACGCATACTGTCAGTCATGGCTGTGCGACATGCTGTCAGCTCCCTCAGACCCTGTCTGGTGTACCGTTCCATACGTGACTGTGCCTGCATGACAGCCCAAAACATAGCTGAGTTTGTAAGACCTCTGTGGGCACGTCTGACAGGGGCAGTACGCCCATGGATGCTCCCACGAGAACCCCTGGACATCTGTCTGTGTGGTACCATCTCTGGGCCATGCCCATGGCTGCTGTGTGGGGAGGCATGTGCCACAGATACCACATTACCCTGGTCAATGCCCACTGTATGCTGTCCATCACCTAGGGACATTGGTGACAAAGGGTGTATTGGCAGGATAACTGTGCGCATTGATGGGGTCGACAGCTGTGTACTGTCAATCGGCTGACCAATGGCGGACCCTGGCATACTTTCCTGTGCCATTACACAGATGTCATCATTATCAGTACCCACGGCACCTGATTCAGGTTCCCTGCTACATGACACCAGAGCAGCAACAGAACCTGTGGGAGGGAAACAGGAAACACAGTTTACAATGTCTACACATTACCAGTGATGCACACATGCACACATGCACAGGTGCACACATGCACACATGCACACATGCACAGGTGCACACATGCACACATGCACAGGTGCACACATGCACAGGTGCACACATGCACACATGCACAGGTGCACACATGCACACGCACACATGCACAGGTGCACACATGCACAGGTGCACAGGTGCACACATGCACACATGCACAGGTGCACACATGCACACATGCACAGGTGCACACATGCACAGGTGCACACATGCACACATGCACACGTGCACACATGCACACATGCACAGGTGCACACATGCACAGGTGCACACATGCACACATGCACACAGTTTCACACAATTGTACAGTACTCAGTATGCGTGATATCAACACACAGACACAGACACACCTACATGCATACAAAGAGCACTACTAAGTGAGCCAAATAGTACTGTTACTATCAACACTATTACAGGAATTGTTAATACACACTCACCAGCATGGATAGGCTGCATTGCTGTTATACCAGAGGGTCCTGCAGATGTGAAGAAACTAATGTCAGTGGGCACAACTGTGCCATTGTTACTGAGTATGATACAGGTCAGTAGTGCAACAGTCGCCTTTCACAGGTCAGCTGCTAATATTGAGGATATCACACTTGCACATTAAATACTATGGTGACAGCTACAAACCAAGGACACACCTCACACATGCATTAACTACCAGTGTACACAACAGTCAACTATACATATGGCATATTACCTGCACGCTCACTGTCTTGCTGCTGCGTGGCTCCAGCCTCCATCATAATGCATGTCTGCTGCTGTTGTTGTTGCTGGCGGACTGGAGCTACTACACTCATGAGTAGTCCCTCCAGTCTGGTGAGTGGGGGATGTGTAGCCACCCCACCACCTGTGGCGACCTGTTGCCTGTGGATATCCGACGCACGCTGACGGACATGTCTGATTAAATCACTGTAGTGATGTCGTACCTGCTCATATGTCCTATTATGCGTGCCTATGTCATTTACCCGACGGACAAGGTCTTGCCACAGTGCAGCCCTCTCCTGCTGATTCTGGCTGGTGCGGGAAAAGAGTATTGCATAATCCCGCACCAGGCTCTGGTGTATCTCCTCATCCTCAGCTGTGGAGTAGGTGGGATTCCGCGTGGGCCATGTACCTGAGAAAGAAAATAACCTGGTATCAGCAATATATGTCAGCAGAATTTGGCACACATACTACACATGCTACTCGACTGTTATGATACAACATATCTCACATATGTAGCATCTGTCTGTCTATTGGTGGATACACATGTAGATGGCCAGGTATCAGTGCTCAGCCAGCAACTGTGCAACAGTACCTGGCACACTCCATACGACATACTACCAAACCCCAGCAGTCAGAACACTGATTCAGGTCAAGAGCACCTCCTCACTCTGGGGTTTGTATCTAGGTACTGTATGGCCTACATCATCAACTACTGTGAGCTGACCACACACTGATTGCCCTGGATATACATATCCCACCTCCACCACCAGCACAAACGACTATAGTGCATAACATTACAGATACAAACTTTACACTTTGTAACAGTGACATGGTATCCTTTCAGCCCACTGGGCCAGTGGCAGATACAACCCACAATGCTGACCCCTACACAATTGCTTTCTACAGACATCTTCGAGAATGCATGGATCATGCTATCCCATATATGACCAAGACACTCTCCACAAAGGGACAGCATCCTGTCTGGTGGACCCCAGCCATAGACAGATTGTATTACAGAAGATGGAAGCTACTGCAAGACAGAGCATAATTCCATAAAGGGAGGGCATGTCTGAGCAGCACTAGTAAGGATCTATTTTCCATCATACAAAATCCATGGGCAACTTTGAGAGGGAAATCAAGAGGGACACTACAGATAACCAGAAGGCCTTCTTCAGTTATGTTAGCAACCTGGTCAGGATCCATCCTCTATGCCCATAGTTAGTACACAACAACAAATATTTCACTGACACCACAGATATCGACAACATTGTGGCAGACAGGTTCAGTGCAGGTGTCACCCCCTCTCCCCCAAAATAAGACATAGTTATCCCAGCTGACTGTAACCTCCCTGTCATCACAGATGTCCAGGTGAGAGCCACTCTCAGGACAGCAGAATACACAACATGAATGGGACCTGATGGTATCCCCAGTTGCATGCTACATAAACTCTGACAGGAGCTAAACACACATATAGAAGTGCTATGTAACACTAGCCTGACTACAGGATATGTACCTGTACACTGGCGCACAGCAGCAGTGGTTCCACTCCACGAAGGAGGCACCTCAACATACCAATACAATACAACACAATACATTACATTACAATACAATACTATACAATATGCTATTGCCCCTGGGACTACAGCAGCGCACTGTTCTGCTACCCTGACCATTGCGACACATGTGGTGTGATGGTACCTGCTGCTGTCACACAGTTACACAGGGTGACTCATATGGCATATTACCTATCTGACTAACATTCAGCAGGGGTATGTGTGACATGTACTCATGGGGAGTCTTGCTTCTTAACACTGTGTGGTTTATTGCAGGGTATGTCTTATCTGTGGGTAGGAACTCTTACCTCCACATGTGCACTCTATTGCAGTGGCACGGACGACACACAGCAGACATTTAGGTTGTGGATAGTGTGAGGTGTTACTATGGTTGTTGGACATCTGTCATGGGTGTGACTTACATATGTAAATCCAGGAGTGGTAACCTCTATGTGGGTAGCATATGTGTACTCTGTGGTGTTGTCAGTCACTGTGCATTGGTAATGTGTTTGAGTGCATTGTCACAGTGTTGCACATGTCACTGTGTCCTTCTCCATATCTGTAGCTGTCATGTGAGGTCCATACCATGGCATCCATTATGTGGTGTGGAGGGATACACCGACCTACATGTCCATAGCTGACACACCATGTCCGCTGACACATACCATGTGCAGGTATTCCAGGGATAGTGAGCCACTGTGAATATCATTGGGGCCACTATTGTACACATTTATGACCCTGTTCACCCCTGACACATGCAGTGGTGGGCAGCCAACACATATCTGGTGGTTACTGGTGTAGGTGATCTGGAATGTGGTATGGTACTCCGGTTTTGACACTGGTGTTCACTCCGTGCCTTTGTCACCAGGCACCTGTTGCAATACATCTGTACACATGTGCCTCACTCAGAATTTATATACATCTCTCTCTCTCTCTATATATATGTATATAGATATATCTATATGTATATATATATATATATATATATATATATATATATATATATATATATATATATATATACATATACACATATATATATTGATGTACATATATTGCTATAGATGTGGAGGGGGGGACACAGAGGGGTGTGAGTGACAGAGGGGTGGGACAGGCTGTGTTGCAGGTCGTCATATACAGTCATACCTGTAGGTAGTCAGATCAGTCTGTCTATGTATATGTATCTACATATATCTATATCTGTATGTGTGCATTACATAGATATGTTTGTACAATATTCTATCTACATCTGTCTATGTATTCCTACATCTCTCTCTCTACGTATGTATACATATATGCATATCATATATATATATATATATATATATATATATATATATATATATATATATATATATACACATACATATGTTGACATACATACGTATCCATATGTTAGACAGGTATATCAACATATTTGTCTACCATACTGTATACACACACTAACATACTGCTAAACATACATAACTGTGAAACCTACTTTGTACATGGCACTACAACCTACAATCAACCAACATTGATATGTGCACATAGATGCTCTCACATACAAATGTATATACAGCCTTCACTGAGAGTTGCTGTATGTCCCCTGCCCTTTACACATCTTCATATACATATGGATACAGACCAATGACACATATGGAGGGTTCACAGTATGTAGACCTTTATAGTATTACTTTACATTACCTGTGTTTGTCACAGCTGCTTGTGTTGCCATCTGGTTCTCTGTCCTGCTGCTCCACTTCCCAGTTGTCAGCTTTCAGGTAGCTGTTGCTGAACAATTTGTTTGTGTCTGCTTAATTGCAGTTTTCTCTGTCTCTGTCTGTCTCTCTCTCTCTCTCTCTCTCTCTGTCTGTCTGTCTCTCACGTCCTTCTCAGGGTGCAATGAAAGTATTGCATGTGTGGACTGGGAGTACAGCATACTTTGTAGGTATCTGCATATGCCCATGTGATGGCCTCTGCACCAATTGTTAGCCAGCATTTGCTAATTGCATGCAGCCAGTTGTGTACTGATTGCAGTTCTCACTGTGATTTCAGAACAGTGCTATAAAAAGGTATGTGAGATAGGCGTAGCCCTTTCAGATTTTAAGGGCAGGGACCATGCTGTTATGCTGTGGACAATGTTCTGTGAGTGTAAAGGTTGGTATCTCTCTCATATTTCCAGGTGTGTTGTAGATTAACATTCCTCCATTCATTTCTCCAGTTTCCTGTACTAACTGTGTATGTACACTGACACCTACAACTACTACTACTGTTAATGTGTGTGTGTGTGTGTGCTTTCCTTTCACTTTTGCTTGCACTTTGTTGCTAAGGCTTCAATAGTTGCCCTTTACAGTCACTACTTGTATGCCTGCTAGGTGTCTTGACTGTAGTGTGCTGCTGTAGCTTTCCTATTTTCCATGTACATTCACACCTTGGAATGCTTGCTATATCTGCTAGGGTGTTACAGCATGCAGTGTGGTCTGGCCATGGTGTGGGCCTTGACATCTATTAGGGTATTTGAGTATGCTGCTGAGCAGGCCCCAGAGACTTACAGGTTCATCTGTTATGTGCCTCATGGAATGGTACATATCAGTGGGGTACACCCATTAAAATGTCTGGTATGCTGCAGTTGTGACTGTGGGTTAGCATGAGCATATGTATTACTACACTTTTTCTGCCATGCAAGTGATGAATACTTTCAGGACTCCATAGTTACCATTGCATGTGTTACACCTTTCTGCCTACTGTTTGTACATTTCACATGGGGTCTGTGGGGCATCCCTGTAAGTCATTCACTGTTGCTATGTCTAGGCTCTTAACTATTCAAATATGGTGGTGTCAGACCCATCATGTGTACAGATATTTGCAGGTTGTCCACATTTCTGCCTCATATTTTGGTCAATATCTCATGCACACCTTTTTCTGGCAAGTCACTCTGGGCTCAAGTCAGAATATGGTGACAAACATTCAAGTTTCAGACTGCATACCCTTCCAAACATCCCACAAAGTGCAGACCCTGTTACTCTCTGAACTGTCTGCGTTTGTTATAACATTATTTGTAATGTGTCCCTGGTTTTGGGCCTTTGCTCCACATATTTTATTACTTGGTCCAGATGTGTTCCTGTAAGAGGTTGTGGGGTATGGGCAGTGCTTATCCTGCTGTGAGTATGTGTGTGGCTTGCAAGGTGCTATAGTGACATTATTACCTACTAGCTTCCAACTAGCATGGCTGTTTCTGTTCACACACTACTATTATGGAAATCCACTAGTTTTGATAGTAATTCTAAATGGCATGCTTTGTGTACTACACATCTATATTCCCTTTACATTCATTCCTACTATTACATGATATATTTATTTTAGCACAATGTTCTTGTATAAGAGTCATGGCTTAGTAGTAAGTCATGCAGACTACTGTTTCCAAGGTCCTGGGTTCGGGACTCACAGTGGGATTTTATTTTGCTTTTGAACTGAGTACAGGACCTGTCAATCAAAGTGACTAAGGCACTTTTAAGCAGTTGTAACCGGGTTAGCGCTGGTTTGCGCGGAGCTCACGCATGCTCACTGGCAGTTAGCTCCGCGCACACAAGCACATACCCGCTTACAACCGCTTAACGGTGCTTACTCTGGCACACACCCGCACTATTTTCTTTGAAAGAAAAGAAAATGGGGAGACAGGAAAGTGGTGAAAAAGGGGTCACAAAGAGGGTAAGACAGTAGGGAAACAAGCTTGGGATGTGCAGGAGGGATGTAGGTAAGGCCCATAGCTGCCCATTTCTTCATCAGCAACAGCTGTGCATATGTATGTAATTTGGTGTGACATTTGAAACCTTCCACCCCTGAGAGAGGTGTCAGGACAACAATAATACTTGTTGTACAGCCAATTGTAATTGATAGGTTCCATGTCCAGTAGACATGTGTGCGGAATGGGCAGCTATGTATGGGGCGTAATTTTTTTGTGGGTACAGAGTGCCCTTTTTTTTTTTTTTTTCAGGTGAGAGTGGTATGTCAGGTGAAGGAAGTCGGTACAGCTGGGGAGATAGGTTGGGTAGGTAAACAGACAAGACAAACAAGACGCATACAGGGGCGGTGTATGGCACGTGTGGGGGGGTTACACAATTGACGGGGATGGAGGTTTGGATATCCAGAGCCCATGAGCCCACAGATGGCAACAGTGAAACTGATATCCCCACCCATAGGCAGTTGCCACTGTTCCTTCACTGCCCAGGACGGGGCTGTGCTGGGGGCTGTGTAGGCGGGGCAACAGGCATGCCCATTAGTTGCACCACCCGTGCCTCGAGCTGGCGTAGGGGCTCGAGAACAGAGTCCCGAATCTCCCTACGCACCACAGTCCGGATGTTACAGAGGGTGAGTGGTGGTTCTCCACCGGCCACACTTGCAGAGGGGGGGCAAGCCCCATCCCCTGCAGCGCTTCCACCCGCAGGTGGCACAGGGCCACCGGAGGAGGGTCCGGACTCGGCACTAGTGCCAGGTGCACTCGCCAGCTGAGGTGGGAGAGGTGGGTCCGCTGGAACCCGCCTTCCCTGTCGTACTATGTTTTGCATTATGTCATGACAGTTTGGGTTAGTGACATATAATATCATTCACAATTAGTTGTAACAGCATGCATTAGTATTCCCATTAACCAAACCCAGATATTCACACCATTGAACAGCATGCATAACACATGCATAATTTGAACAGAAATACACAGTCCAACAACATGCAGGGTTAATTGATGGCAACAGGCCATCAGGTGTGGATGTATGAACAGGGCAGATGCATCAACAGACATGCAAATATTTATGACCCAACAGGACAAACGTCCAGGGGTGTTAATTGTGATTGCACATACCATTTTCACGTGGAATGGGTTATATGTGGTTATAGGGTGGGGTGAAGAAAGTAATATTAACACCTTCAATAACAATACATATGCTGTACATTTCTAATAGCTACAGTTATATACACACTACTGTTCTAACTACAGTTTCCTATATGATAACTATTTCAACTTGGTGATAGGACTGTTACTGCAACATCAATATACATTTTATGGTTCTTCATACACATTCATATCTAGCTTTGTTCAGCTACATCATCCTGCTACATTTGCTTTATATAGCTGTAGACAAGTGTGGATGTTTGGTATATCAGACAAACATCCTATCTGCATATTGCAGACTGAGAGCAACATATCCTGATTTTGGGATACACATTCCAGATGCAGCAACACTTTGAACAGATTTTGCTGTTTGGTTTTGAATCTCACATGCATTTCATTCTGTCTTGACTGCAGTATACTTTATTCAGGGGTTATTACTACTGTATTGCTGGATTCATGACACTTTCTCACACTCTCTCACTTGCTTTCATTTTACTATTCAGGATGGTACTTCTAGGCTTTATTGACATGTTTTACCAGTAGTTATTACAATCCTTTCCAGCAGTCTCACTTCTGTCATGTTTCAGTATTTCCACAGGGATATATTTCACACATGTGATTTCATCATCTTCTGCAGCTATACTTTTCAGCCTGCTGCAGGTTGTGTACTATTTTCTTACAGGCAGGGCATTTTTATTTCAGAATATATGTTGGACAGTTTCATGTTTAGGTTAAACTTACAGGCTGAAACACACTTTTGTAATCAAGCAATACTTGCATACACTTTCACACTGTTACTTGCAGATTTTATTCCTTACTGACTACACTGCACTCTTTTTCTGACTGTCATACTTTTATATTTCTTTACAGTTACTGGTAGTGGATTACTGACCTGCCTGGTGGCGCAACCGCACCAGCCTATCGCCATAGGCTCTGTGGTTCACAGAACGGACACCTGCAGCTGTAATATAAATGAAGTAATATTGGAATACACATCTCCATAATATCAGCTACTTTAATTTCTTACATACATAATTAAATGTTACTTACTCAGTAGTGGGGCATTGGGTGTTTGCCGGGCCTCCTCGATCCAAAGGTTCAGTTGGTCCTGCTTGCGTCTCTTCAGGTCCGCATGGTGGTGACGGACCTGCTCACCAGTCCTTGGAATCCCTGTGGCACTGGTGAGATCATGAGCCAACCGGTCCCACGCCTCAGCCCTGTATGCTCCCCAGAGGACCTGGCCCTGCATGAATTGGGCCTCATGATTATGGACTAGGAGCCAGACCATGTACCTGGACTTCTCAACACCCCACCTCTGTGCTCGAAAGCGACTACCCTCTCCTACTCCTGTCATTCTGCCTGCAGGTCAGTTCTACAATCGTTTATGCTGTGTATTCCTGCCTATGGGGCTTATATAATCCGTTTTTCCCGCACATATCTGTGATTGGCCATTTTGGAATTGTATCAACTTCAGTAAACCTGCATTGTCATGCTCTAGTTTGTATTCATTCCTATATATTAGCTATTATTGCATTTACAGGTACTGCTGTCATGGCTTAGTGGTTCTGTACCTTGACTATGGTGTATAGTATCCTGGGTTCGAACCTAGCCACTGCTTTTTATTTTTCATGACTGTCTAGACATGCTGAGGGGTGTGTCTGTGTAAAGGCAGTTTTGATACGGCTTGCTCAACGTTGCCCGTCGGTTAGCTTGTTTGCGTGGTGCGCAGCTCCGTGCAAACGGGGTACGCTGCTTTAAGCCTCATTTGGCTATCGGCACGCATATTACACTCAGCTCAGTTAGGGGCACATAGATTTAGCGTGTTAAACCACTGCTCAGCTACGGGCACTCATTTTGCACCAGTTAAATCACTGCTCATCTACGGGCACATGCACTCACTCTGTTAAACTGTAGCTCAGCTATGAGCACATCTGGCATTTTTTCTTCTTTTGTTACCTCACATGTCTTCAATATAAATGGGCTATTTCATTACATTTTACATATATTGGGGTTTTATGTGTACATATTTGTCAGGGACTTGTTTCCTGCTTATTTTGAAAAAAAAAAATTGGTGCTGTGGGGGCTCGAACCATGAATGCCTGCTCTTCAGCCAACATCTCTACTGCTACGCTATTGCTTCCTGGCTTATTTTGCATATTTAGTTCTTATATGCTTTTCCACTGACTGCTAACTGTAGCTGCGCTACGGGCACGCCCACGCAAACGAGTGCACTCATGGTTAAACATCTTTACAATTTAAAAAAAATATATAACATGTTCATTTAAATATATTTTATGTTCATAGTCTGTGGGGGCATGTGTTGTGTTGTGTTTATTCACATTTCTGTGGACTCTGCTGTGGGTGTTTACTTTGGGCACTTTTACACTTCTGGGGGCGTGTCCGCTTGCAGGGCTCAGCCTACGGACACGCCCCCTACTGTCTTACACAGACCGTGTTAGACTTAGGTGTGATTCAGCATGCTCTCATGAATATGCAAAGCATGCTGACATCACTCCGTTTAACTGCAGCCTCCGTGTAAGAGTTATAACTCTTACACGGAGGCTTCGTGAATCCTGGGGCATATCTATAATGTAAGTCTTAAAGCATATATCATATTAGTTGAAAAAGGATTGTATCGCCTATGAATACAGTCAAAATAAAGATGCAACTCACAAGGTCATAAGTGTCAATGTCTTAAATAACTCAGCCGTTAACTTTACTTTGCATTACTGCTGGGTCAGCTATTAACTTTACTTTGCACTACTGGGTCAGTTATTAACTTTATTTTGTGCTACTGCACCAGCTATTAACTTTATTTTGCACTACTGTTATTTTTACTGTGGTTCCCAGGAGATATAATCCTTGGTCAACTAATATGATATATGCTTTAAGGCTTACATTATAGATATGAAGCACGTACTTGTCTTCTCTGTGAGAAATGGCATCTTGCTGGTCAGTTACTAAAGCATTGGATCCCCCTTTTTCATATTTTGCAGCTCATCTGCATCTGAGTTTTATGGCAATGACTGAATGACTGTACCATCTAGGAAAGTCTGATACAAAACTCAGCTAATTTAGATTACACGTTACTAGTAGACTGTACAATGAATCTTGGCATTCCTCTCAGATGAGAGAATCAGGAACAATGGCCCTTATGATCACGAACAATTAGAAATACCTGATTAGCAGAGCATAACATCATTGCTAGTCTTAGGCACAAGTAGGTTAGACAGCTACCTAGGGTTCCACTCAGCCAGGGGTGCTTTTCCAACTTTTTTTTTCACACTGAGTAAATACACTCTTGATGCAGAACCCCTGTTGAGAAAAGCACATCACACTGTTTTGTTTCCAGGATTTTTACTTAGCTCCACTCACTGTGAGCTAGACAACAAATCACAGAGCCACTGACGCCTCACAGTCTTGGTGATTTGCTGCCTAAATAGTGGTGTGTGGGACCAAGCACAAAGCCCAGAAACTTTGAACAGTAGAGGGTAATGGCCATAGTGACACTACAAATGTGTTGGGAATCTGGGGGCAGCAGCATCATTACAGTCTGAAAGATTATATCATGGATGGGGTGCATCTCATGCAGAGCAGGTTAGTTTGCAGCAGGTATAGCAGGTATGTTTACAGTTTAAACCCAGCAGGCAACAACCAGATATTGTGAGAAGCAGACTTTGCAGAATACCTCTAAACAGTCCCTCATTTCACAGAATGTTCCTGATTTTGTCTTATATGTTTAGCTGTTTTCTGCTAAAATATGTGGCAAATCATAAGAACTGTGATCACTAAATAATGACAGACATTTTTGTATCAGAATTCATACCCTTCAGAAAGCACATACTAAGCAAAATATGCTATTCTAGCAACAGAGTATATAAAAACAATATTTAAAACCTGTCCCTGATTTTGGGCCTTTGCCCCCATTGTTTTTTGGATCTGTCACTGATTCTTGATCTAAAAGACTGAGAGCTATGGGATCAATTTGTATTTGTGCAAAGCAAAATATAATATTTCAGACAGTGGCTAGTTTACACCATGTGTGAAATGAAGTTCAAATAGATATACTTTGACTGCTATTGTTTTTATTCATTCCATGAAGTGTACACAGAGACACTGTAATTGCTGGATACATAGCCGATCTGTGGATAAAATGACTGACCTTGTCCTGCTGTTGTTAGTTTACCTTAACTGTTATTCTTGCTTTGCCGGACTAAGATGTACTTGTGTTAATCAAGTAGAAATACCATAGTGTGGCTGGTTACACTGTGTTTGTGTAAAACAGACTTAAATAATGGCCACCATGATTTGTTTGTTTATTTATTTATATAATTAGACTTCTGGGTATGCAGTGTCAACAAAATGGATAATACCACTGGGCACAGTGGCTGACTGTGGTTTAAAATGACCGACCCTATTGTCATTTGCTTAACTTAAACAGTCATTATTCTGGGATTGTAGGACTAATGTGCATTAGTTTGAAGCAAATTGGAATATTTTATCATGGCTACTGTTATACACACACTTGTACTACATTACTGTGGCCACTTTTATGACAAGTATATATATATATATATATATATATATATATATATATATATATATGTGTGTGTGTGTGTGTGTGTGTGTGTGTGTGTGTGTGTGTGTGTTTGTGTGTGTGCACACGTGTATGTTTGATTGAAAATAAATTTAAAAAAATCTCTGAAAATGCTCGAGCTAATCCAAGAGTCATTGAAATGATTGATGCTAATAATGATATCTGGAGAAGTAACTCAGCACTCTGCATTATGGGACAGAAGAAGAGCTCGAGCTAGCTGGATTTTCTGAACAGTACTCATAAAATGTTCTGGAATCTAGAAAACCAAGTAACAGGGTGAAACCCCAGAAATGGCCTTCTTCATGAAGATACTATAACTACTCATGTATCTTAATCCCTTTGACATTCTTAAAGAATTATCATCTCTCTCTTCCTCCTGCTCTGTCTTTGTAAGTAATACCCAACAGTCACCAATAAGAATCTTGAATGAGACCATCCTTTATTCTATTCCAAAATAATAAAAAAGAAAAAAAAAAAGAAAAAAAAATGTTCTAACACCCTTGGGGAAAATGCTGAGTCCCTCATAGGTGTTGATGGCCTCTTCCTGTGGTTTACTTGTCTTTGGCAAGTGCATATCCTCCATTCACTCACACACCTCTAGAACTTTGGCCTGACTAAAAATTACAATACCAGAAGAAGAGAAAACAGTGACAGTTAAACCTGTTTTGAAGACAAGCCCTCCAAAGCTAACAATTTCCATCCAGTTTCTATATTACCTACCCTTGAAAAATATTCAAAAATTAATATGCAACTAACTAGCAGAATGCATCCAAACATACAGGATACTCACCCAACATCAACAAAACATCTAAGCTGGGTAAAGTACATTGACTACCATTTACAGCCTCACAATATTTTACAAAATATAAGCAAAGGATTTCTTCACAAGTCATCTATTCATTGACATCACAAAAGCCTTAGATTTAGGATGCCAAACATCCAATCAATTGGGTAATTATCCACAAAAATCAAAATGCTGAAACTGTTCAACAGAAGAGGAACTTTGGAACTATAGCCTTAAACTTCCAGTATGACTCTCAAATAAAGAAATCCAAAGGAAACAAACTCCTTCACTGGGCCAAAAAGATGTCCCAGTTTCTTTCTTCTGAAGGGAGAACAGCTACAGTCAAAGAGATCCCTCCCCCTGCAGTTAGAATATTAGCATCCTATTATCATTGCAGCCTTAGAAAAGAACATAACTGCCCTACAAACTACAATAAAAAAATATCTGCAGGTTTATAATTCGAGACACTCAAAGAGAATGTCACTGCTTTGTCATTTCCAAAGCTAAGTGGCTTCTAAACAAGCAAACATCAATATTCCTAATGGCATTTCCAGGAATTCCAGAATGGCTGCACACTGATCAATAGCATAACTTCATCTTACCCAGTGTAAAAACTGGAATTGAGAAAAAGGAGTGCCACTGAAAATGTTTTTTTTTTTTTTTTTTTTGGTAAAATTCAATTACTGGCTAGTAAATACAGTGCCTGGATGCCAGCAAAGAAGAAATTTGGAAAACCTGAAAGAAAACCAGCCACAAAAGTTGAAGATAAAATACTGTCTGGGGAGGATTCTACAGCTGTTCATCAAAAAGCAGTTCATAGGTCCATAGGTTGGTACTAGGCTATCGGTTCTAGGGCCTATACAAACCTAGCCATAATAATTCTCTGGATATTTCTTCCTACAATATTTACTTCCATGGACCCCTGTCTAGCAGGGTGACTGATGTGATCCCCAGGGTGAATTTCCTATCTCCCATCAAATCGTCAAGGTTCCTTTTGAAGAGGGCCAAGGAGGCGCTCTGCTTGACATGTATGGTCAGTCTATTCCAGAGTATTGGGAGTCTCTGGGTCAGGAACCTATCCTCCAGCATGTTTTGTTCATTGTGATGACAAGGTTTAGGTCACTGGAGTGTGTGGCTCTGAGGGATTGGGATTTATTTAAGTGGAGCATGTCCAACAGCTCAGGGTTTGACATGGCCTTGTATGTTAAGCAGAGATCGCCTCTGAGTAGACGATATTTGACAGAGTATAGCTAGTGTTTTTTTAGCATAGGGCATCTGCTTTAGGCCTGTTATACTTTTAGTGAGGTATTTCTGTGGCCTTTCCAGCTGTTGTAGATGTCTTGTGAGGTACATACCAAATGGTGCGTTGCACTCTATAATGGGTCTAATGAGGGATGAGTACAGTGGGACAATGACCTCCATTTTTCTGGATGAAAAGCCCTTAGTGATGAGGTGTGCCACATAGAAGGATTTCCTGACTGTTGTGGCGATGTGGTTATCAAAGGTGAGACCACTATCCACCTGTGTCCCTAAGTCTCTCATCACACTTTCGGTGTTTAGTGTACTGCCACCTATGTGGTAATTCATGGGTACATGTTTTTTCCCCAAACTGGATAACTATAAATTTCTTGGCATTAATCTTGAGCCCATGGCTCTGGCACCAAGCATCTGTTTCTGCAGTTTTGGTTCAAGAGATGGCTTCCAGTAATTTAGAGAAAAATAAATCAAATACACTCAGATGTTATTAAAATAAATGAAACATTGAAGGAATATAGCAATTAAAACAACAAAAGGCTGGAAAAATAGAAGAAGCTTTAACTAGCTATTCAAATTAAATGATAAAAATGCAAAAATCAGAAGATGACATGAAGAAAAAGCTGGCTGAATATGAGGTTTCTTAAGAAGAACTGATTAAAAAGAACAGAATTTGAAGACAGAGTATATTGAGAAAACCTGAGATTTTCTGCTGTACCAGAGAAACTGGAAGGAACAGACTGTACTGATTTTATGAAAGCACAAATAACCAACTGGACTGGTGTTTCACACAGAATTTGGTAATTGAAAAGGCACATTGAGTGTACGCTTCACACCAGGCCATGAGACAGCTAAGACCTGTATTAGCAAAGATGCTATCACACCAGCATAAAAAGTTAATCATGACAAAATTGTGGCAGAAGTGCAAAGTATTAAAACTGGAGACAGTAGAATGTAGAACATGATTATTTACTGCACTCCAGGCAGAAGGGAAGTACATTTATCCCAGCAATCAGGGAATGTCAAGAGGTAGGTGTGAGATTCAAACTGCTCTATCCAGATGAGGATGCAGGATACAAAGTAAATAAATCCACAGTAGCGTAAATTGCATAAAATCCAAGCCCGTTTATTTCCACACAGTCACGTTAAACACTCCAAGCGTTTTTCGTCCCAGCAGTGCCGGAACTTCGTCAGACAACAACTTCCTTTCATGCTAATGCTTTTATACTGGTTACGAATTGTATGTAATTAATTAATGAAAAAATGTTTTACCACATTGAGTTCTTATACAAATAAGGTTTAAAACCAATAATGTTAAACATTTAACAATAAAAGATGAGCAATTATAAAAATTACTAGATCAAATATCATATACTAGACAACGGAAGAAAACCTGTCTATCTTCCATGCATAGGGACAGAGCCCAAAAACACACACAGCAGATACAACAGGTTACTGAAGTTTGTAGCATGCCCCGCACCCACTGCAAAAATCACTACATGCCACAACCACATCCCTGCATTACTTCGCCGGATATCAGTCAACCACAAGGTTTAACTTCAATGTGCAATATATTAAATAAAATTAAAAATAAAAATAATGTTAAATACACTTATTATCTGGTTGTTGTGTATGAATGATACTCATTAAATAGTACTAAACAACAAGTTAAAACTTGTTTGTCTTCTATATACATGGGTAGAGTCTAAAAACACACACAGCAGATGTAAAGATTGCTGTGGTTTGTAGTGTATTTTACACCCACAGCTGTAAGACTTGCTACGTACTAACCATATTTTATGTTGTTTCGTTTAAATGTTAGTTAATTACAAGGTTTAACCTAAATGTGCAGTATGTTAAGTAAAATTAAAAATAGTATTAAATACACAAGTTGTCTAGTTGATGTATATAAATGATATTAATTTGATAGTATGTATGTTAATATTTAATTCATAATCTAATACTAACTTGTTTAAAAATTAAAGAATTAAATTTATTTTATTTTATAAAAACTTATATTATAACTGTCTTATTAAATTTTTAATTACACAAATATTCACTATTACCAATATAATTACTCTTAAAACAGAGATTTTAAATAACATTTCCATACTAAACACAGTAACTTTCACTTAAAAAGACTTTCAGTATTAAAGAATACATGCTATAGAGGAAAGTATATTCAGGCCTGAATGTTATAAGCCTCATCTTAATAAACTTTTAATTTTTAGGATACATGATATAGAACAAAATTCGTTCAGGCCTGGGTAAGTGCAAGCCATTAATCTTATTTGCCATTTAAGCTCACTTCTCTCAAGCTCCAATTTCAATAGATTGTCATTGACCAATCCTTGTTCATTATAATTTTGCACAGTTTGATTTATTACCATAAATTTAAATTTATGTTCTGGGTGTTTTGTGCAGTGCCTAGCTAGAGCATTGTCATCCTTGTTTTTCGCTATGGCATAACAATGCTCGTAAATCCTGTCTCGCAGTCGTCTATCGGTTTTGCCCACATAAAATGAGGGGCATTTTGTACATTGGGCCAGATAGACTACTGCCTTAGAGTTACAGTTACAAGATGTACTGACATGAAAGATTTCATCTCTAATGTTGAAACTTTCCGATGTATCTATGTAAGAACAGTATTTACAGTTTCCACATTTTGTCGTGCCTCTTTTAGATTTTCTCATTTTAAAGTTTGTTTCTAACAGCTTTTTTAAGTTATGGCCCCTTCTATATGTAATTATTGGGCCATGATTAAAGATGTGTGATAAGTCTTTGTCTAATGATAAAAAACGCCAGTACTTTTTCACTATATTGCCTATGTTTGATGCCTCAATACAATAGGTAAATGTAAATGCAGTGGTGAAATTTTCCTTGTTTTTTACATCTAGTTCATCAGACTCTTGTACTGCACTAGCCATAACTGTAAGAGAAGTCTGTTCAGGGTTGTTGTTATGCCCTAATAAAATGTTTAAGCTAGTTTGAGAATTTAAAATTGGCAAATATATTCCCTTGTTTCTTTTCTCGATTACTTCCTTGAATATTCCTTGTAAAAATGAATCCGGGTACCCCCTGTTTGTAAACATGTCATAAAGAAGATTGCATTCTTCATTAAAATCCTGATCCAGTGTTACCATTCTTGCGGCCCTGACTAGTTGTCCTTTGACAACTGATTTCTTTTGATGGTGGGGGTGCATGCTTGTAAAATGCAAGTAGTTATTACAATGTGTTTCCTTCCTATGAATTTTTGCCGTGTATTTGTCTAAGTTTTTAGTCAGACATACATCAAGGAAGTTGAATGAAATTAGCTGAAAATTTTTTGTGAACCTTAAGAATTGGGTAGTTGAAGTAAGGTAGTCAACTAGTTGGTCTGCGACTGATTCATCCCCCTTGATGATAATAAATATATCATCCAAGAACCTTTTATAGCAAAGTATTTGGTTCATCCATTCACTGCTAAGAAGGTGTTCATTTTCCCAGTGGGCTAAAACCAGATTTGCAAAGCTCGAGCCCATAGGGGAGCCCATGGCTACCCCTATCTTTTGTCTAAATAACAATCCCTCAAAGCAGATGAAATTGTTTGCTAGAATTATATCTAGTAGTTGTTCTACTAGTAGGCATTCGTTGTCATGTGCTCCTTTACTTCTGATAAAATCAATTACCCATTCAATTCCTGTTGTGTGTGGAATGCAGGAATACAGTTCACAGATATCAATAGTTAGGAAGTTCCCGGATTTATTAAATGGTACATTCTGGATACATTCTAAAAAAGACCAAGAATCCTTAAGTATCTGTGTTTCTAGCCCCACGTACTTTTTAAGAATGCAATCCACCAACTTTGCAGATGGATAAGGAAAAACGCTTGGAGTGTTTAACGTGACTGTGTGGAAATAAACGGGCTTGGATTTTATGCAATTTACGCTACTGTGGATTTATTTACTTTGTATCCTGCATCCTCATCTTGTTTTCACTTGCGGCTTGTCAGTGTTGCTTTCTTAGTTTTTTCATATCCAGTTACTTGTTGTTGCTCTATCCAGATGTCTTCAAAGTGTTTTTTTTCTTTTGTTTCTTCTGGAGGATCAAAGTATTTTTTGATGCAGAACAGGCTAAGGAGGAAATAAAAAAGTTTATTCAACAAAAAGTGAGTCATCATGCAGAAGGGAACTCTGCTTCTCATTCTTCTGACAATAAGGTTCATAGAGAGACTTTGCCAGTGAATCTTTTTCCAATGTCCCTAAGGAAAATGCTTGAGAGGCAGAAAAAAAGCACAAGAGTTAACTAGAAGAACCAGCAGTACCTTGGACTTGAACCAGAGACTGGCTTTGAGAGACTGAAATGAACAGGAAGAAGACCAGCAACTCTGAAATTATGGAATAAATAAAGGACCATAAAGCATCTTATCACATTTGTGAAATATGTTTTTGCAAGAAAAAGTGGCTGAAAAACACTGGACTTTTGTTGAATTTTTAAACTTGTGAGTGGACTGCAAAGCATATACCCCACTTTATAACATTAATGTTTAGAAGGACAAAAAACAATGAAAACTAACTCTAAGTAAAACAATTTTGTTCTTATTAGTACTTGTATAAACATTTCATGATATAAACTGCATGTTTTATATAGTAAAACATTTTGTGTAGTGTGTAGTCAGGGGTATTTTAAATGTGGGGGGAGTCTTTTCAGTGACAGTCGTATGTGTTAAAGATACAACAGTCATTGTTGTGTTAAATATATTAAACAAGTACTTTTCTTAGTTGTAAGAAATATAGAGTTTACAGTATAACAAGAGAAAAAAGGCTGAGTAAAACTAAGTTTAATGTTCATAAGCCATGATCTTGGTCTACTGAGGTGGGGTGGGGTGTAAATGTGCACTGATTATAGTATATGTAAAATTAGGATATTTTCATTTTATTTTACAAGGGTGGCTCTCTAGATTACTACTACCTTAGGTTTAAGGTGTTTTTGTAAATATGTAGGCTTTAAAAAATAAGACAAAATGAAAGCCATGAAAATGCTTAGCTTCTTACAACTGCAATGATATTAGCTTTTTTGTTTTCCACTAGCAAAAGTTCAGTGGAGTCGAGATGTCTGCAGCTGAGGGCAGTTGTGCATTCTTTTCTAAGTGAAATTTACAAAGACATATTGCTGAATATGTTTGCATGGAGACAAGCTGTGTGCAGGTGCAAACAGTTAATCTTGAGAATTCTGAATATTCTTTGCTAAGGGAGATGCAAAATTTAAAAATAGAAAAGCAAACAGTTTGGTGAAAAAATTAAATATGAAATTATCTGAAGTAAATAAGAGGTAACAACCTCCATAGCAGCCTTAATACTTTAAGGCAGTTAACAGAACAGTGTACAATTTAGTTTTACTGAAAGACAGCCAGCGCACTTTTTCTTTGGGCTAAAAGTTAATGTTTTCTGAAACATCCAAGCTGTTTTTCATATCTGGGAGGGGAAGATAGCTAAGTGAGAGCATAGGGTATGGCATGCACTTTAGCATGGGTAACCTTAATGTTAGGTTAGATAATGCCTGTAGATGCGTCTGTCAGTTTGGGGCAACTGTTCTCTTCTGCAGGGTTAAACATCATGCTGTGAAGATGTACATAGTTTTGTATGTTTGTTCCAAGTTAACAGGGGATTGGGGTGTTTTGTATTTATTTTTTTGTTTGAGAGTTTTTATTAAAACAACAAGTTTTGAAAATATGACTTTGGTTCAAATGAAGTTGAGAAGGAACAACTGTACAACAGATCAGCCTGCCTAACATTAGTCTATGCATGTAACACAAAAGCTGGAAATATACATTCAAAATAATTGTCATGTATAATAGGTGGGAGCAATAGCTTTTTATCATGATCACTATGGTGTCCATATTATCCTTGAATGTGAATGACTTTACAGGTATAGATAAAAGAAAAGAGTACTGAATTATATTAAGAAATGCAGGGTGCAAATTGCAATGCTGCAGGAGACACATTTGGAAAGAAATGAACATATGAATTTGACAAAAAGAGAGAATTTCAGAATGAATATTCAGCAGAATATCAGGGGTGAAGAAAAGGGGAGTAATTATACTAATTGATAGACTGGCTCCAGTAGTAAAAAATTAGGGGGAAAAAGACAAAAAATGGTAGATTTTTGGTAATAAGGGGCTATTGGCAAGGGAGGAAGATTACAATGGCAAGTATTCCACTGAAAACTGCTATTATGGAGCTTTAAAAATTGGGGAGAAATAATCAGCTTTCTGCAGGGAATATTATTTATAGGTGGGGACTGGAATATTATTTGCAATAGTGAGGATGTATCAGGGGTCCTAGAAAGGACAATATAACAAAACTAGGGTAGATTTCTGAAGAAATTTGTGAAAATATGGAAGTTGTGAATTCAGAAGTAGGAGCTCTGGCAGAATTTATATATTTTCTTCAAGGCATAAAAATTGGGCTAGACTAGATAGAAATAATATTTCACAGGAACATGTGCATGTAATTGAAAACGTCAACATGCATCCAATAAGTATTTCTGACCATGTACCAATAAAAACTAAAATATAAATGCGGGGTAATGATGTAAAAAAATAAGACACTGCCATTTTCCCACCTACCTGTTAAAAAGAGAGGAATTAAGAAATGTGTAGTGGAAATTATTTGAGAGTTATAAGGGAAAACAGAAATATCTTCAGAAGTTATTGCTAGTCACTGGGATAAAATGAAAATGGGAGTTTAAAAATAGAGTTGAAATAAAAGTGAAAGAGATATGATTAAGAAGTAGTAGAAATTATTTAGAGGGGATGACAAAGGTTAAAGTATTGCAAAATAAAGGGGACCTCACAGAACATGAGGTGGAGCAAATGCAGAGTGCTAAAGATGAAATAAGAGACGATCTGGATACTATGCATGCGTTTAGAAAGATTGTAGTTAAGCAATTATTTTTTGATAACACCCCCAGAGCACAAAAACTTTTAGCACAACATCTTAGGGAACAGAATGTTGAAAGGGTTGTCACCAAACTTAGGAAACCAAACCTAATACTAGAAAAATAACCAGAGATCCTGTAGAGGTTTTAGAGATATTCCTGAAATTTTATGAAAAATCTATATAAAGAAGAGAAACATGGGACTCAAGAATGAGTACAAATAGAAATATTTATGGAAGACTTCATTATGCCAAGGTTAGAGGTAGATGAGGCTCAACAACTTACAGTTAAGATAGAAGGTGATGAGATAAAAACAGTGATGTTTAATCTATCTTCAGGAAAGTTTCAAGGAACAGATGGTATTCCTGTGGAAGTATATAAATTAGGAGGGAAAAAGTGATAAAGATCTGTAAGATTTTGTTTAACAATATTTTAAAAGGAGGGGAACCACCAACATCTTGGGAGAAAGCTTTGATGGCTGTGTTACCTAAAGATGGCAAAGACCCTTCCGACCCAGCTTCATATAGACTCATTTCAGTTTTATGTGTGTATGTCTATACTAGCTAAAAGAATGGCAAAGGTGTTGCCAAAGTTGATAGTAACGGATCAGTGTGGTTTGTGCAGGGAAGGCAAATATTTGACAACATTAATAAAATAATTATGTGGATTTGACACTCTAAATTGGCTGTAGGTGAGAGCATGTGTGCGAGTGAGTGGTACAAATGAACTACTGCAGCAGGGTTAACCACCTGGTGGTGTAAAACCTTGGCTCAAGATGACTGTCACTGTTGAAGTGACACCCTGACCCCATGTGCAAAATATGAAAAGGGGTTATGGATAGCTGGATGGGTGGATAGATGATAGATCCAGAGGGAAGCAGAATGTAAGAAAATACCTCTGTTGTTGGTGGGTCTTGATGCAGAGAAAGCATTTGGCAGAGTAAGCTGATATTTTATGAGTATGGCACTGGGAGCATTTGTATTCCATGATACAATAATAAGACTGATTATAAAGATATATAAAGGACAGGAGGCAAGAATTAAAGTGGGAGGGTTCCTCATAGATAAGCTGTATTTGAACAGATGAATAAGTCAGGGATGTCCTCATCCTCCTTTGTTATTTGCTTTATATTTAGAGCCATTGGCAAAGAAACTAAGGGACTCAGAAGTACAAAGATATAATTGGTATGGTAATCAAAAAAAGTTGGCTTTATTTGCAGATGATATTATTTTGTACCTGATAAATCCAGAGAAGGACATCTCAGTGTGATGGACCATTTTGAGACAGTTTTAAGTCTTTTCGGGGTATAAAATTAAAGAAGATAAAATAAAGGCTATAGCTGTAAATTATGTAGCCACACATGAATTGGTTCAGCATTACCCATACTTATGGAGAAATGATAAGATGAAATAATTATTATTTATTGGCCATAAATGTATGTGTGTGTGTGTGTGTGTGTGCGTGCGTGCATGAGTGTGTGTGTGTGTGTGTGTGTGTGTGTGTGTGTGTGTGTGTGTGTGTGTGTGTGTGTGTGTGTGTGTGTGTGTGCTGTAGGTGATTGTTACTGTTGATGTGACAACCTGACCTGATGTGCAAAAATGCGAAAAAGGGGTTGCTGATGGAAGGATAAGATGAAATATTTCAGACTATGGATTAAAAAAGCTTGTGTTATGACAGCTAATGATATGTGGGAAGAGACTAAACAAAAGATAATACAAAAGTTGAGAAACTGGAAACTCTTACTGATGGATATGAATAGTAAGATACAAGCAGTGAAAATGTTTTTAGTCTCCTTGGTCTTGTATATGGGTCAGTCATACTTTTATCAGCCCCAGGAGAAGTTGAGGACAATAATTAACAAATAATTGAATGGATTTATCTGGGATGGAAAGAGGGCAAGAGTTAAGTGGGATAAGTTGATCCTTCCAGTGGAGCAAGTTGGTTTAGGTTTACCTGATTTGAATCGATATTTTAGCACTACACTGTTAAGGCTCATATACATAACACAAGCAGAAGGTTATAATTCAAAGTGGAAAGGAATGATGATTAAGCAAAGGAGGGGTAAAAAATAGAGACAGAGTGTGAGAGTTTGGATGCAGATCCTTAAGGAAAATAACAACAACCATAAAGAATATTTTCATAAAGTAGTAGAAAATATTCTAAGAACTAAACCAATATGAAAATGGAGAAAAGAGATTTTGCCGATAAGTATGACTGCAAGTAGGGGTATAGAAAATAGGCAAGAAGGGGTGGAATTTACTGGAGAAACCTGGCAAAGGAACCAAGATGCTGGGAGCAAATAACTCAAGCAGGAAAGGTAATAGAGTGGGATGAGGCCAAGAAGACATTTGTATTGCAGGCTAGAGACTGCCTTCCCTACCAGGGTTTGATCTCATAGAACATACAAAGAGAAAATTATAGGTGAATTTTAAGTGAAAGACCTGCTCTTGTAGAGCTTTTAGTTGAACCTAGAGGAGACACAGTTGTTAAAAAGGGATAGTTAGTAGAGCATATAAAATATTTCATGATAACTATAAGAATCAATCAGAGCATGTTAGAAAAGACTGGGAAGAGAGACTGGAAAAAGCAATTTACAAGAAAACAATGGGGAGGCATACACACGTTTCCTGAGTATGCAACCAAGTACAGAAGGTTTAGGATCTTTGCTTGGAAGTGTTTGCATAGGTATTTTTATACTCCAAGCAGACTTCAAAGATTTTTTTCTTCAGGTAGATAGCTAGTGTTAGAGGTGTAATGGAGAAGAAAGAGGTAACTGGGAATATATGTTTTGGGAGTGTAATGAGTTGGCAGATTTTAAAAATACTCTAGAGAGTACTCTACCAGAAATATTGTGTGAGCAAATGGTTGTAGGTAAAGTAATGATTCTTTTGAGCTGTGATACAGGATCTGAATTGCCTGGACATATTAAGGCCTTATAAAGTTTAATTATGTTGGCTAGCTAAAAAGTAATTACTAGAAAATGGAAATCAACTTCTACACCAACTTTATTTGAAGTCTTAAACATTATAAAATAGATAAATTAACCAGAAGAGAGATCTTTAGAAAAGGGAAGGAACAAATTACATAGAAGGAAATGAAATCATGGGAACAATATATTTATTTATATATTTATTTGACATTTGTTAACAGGGTTAGTCTGACTGAGCAAAAAGCCCCTTTTCAGTGGAGGCCCAAGAAGAAAAGTTCCAAACATATACAAAATGCAAGATAGAATATAAATAAACTTTACAATATCAAAATGAAAAGAATAACCTTTTTATACAATCAACAGAATACTAGAAATTGACACTGATTACAATCAAGGTTGTCAGAGACAAATATACAAAACCTGTATGTATGTAGTAATAACCCATAGCTATGGGTGAGTACAGGAAGAGAATAAGGAGGCAAACAGAGAAAGTAGATTAAGTTGGAGCTGAGAAAGGTCAAGACCAAGATTTTAGCAGGTAGTCCTTGAGAGATTTTTGAAGCTATAAATGTTAGACGTAGTTCTTAAGCATAGAGGTAGATTATTCCATGCTTTAGTGACAGAGTGATTGTAGAAAAGTTTGCCTATGTTTTTACTGGGTTTGTGAATTTCTAAGAAGTAAAGATCAGAGCTTCTGAGAGTACGTTTTGGAGAGTAGGGAGAGATGAGGGATGAGAAAGCTGGACAGAAGGAGGGTTTGTTTAGGATAGAGTGAGTGAGGTGTAGCTGAGGAAGAAGGAGTTGTTGCTGGAGTTGAAGCCACTGCAGGTTTTTTAATCCTAAGCAGTGCTGGGAGCGGTAGTGGAGATTGGTAGCAAATCTAGCAATTTTATAATAAGTGATTTCAAGTTTAAGTAATAGATTTGATTGTATGTTAGTGAGTATAGGTGTGGCGTACAATAGGGTGTGCAGTAGGAAGTCCTGAGCTACAGAATGTTTATCTTCGATAATGAGATATTTTTTGTACCTATATAACATCCCTAGTTTTTGGTGGGTCGTTTTAGTAGTCTGTTGAATGTGAATAACTTTTAGTTATGTACTTACCATAACTTCGGATGTATGGGATCCATCTCGCCTACATTCATAACTGATGGGCTCGGAGCCGATCCATCGGCTCCGACTCGGCCAACTAATACACTAGCACGAAGTCTCTCATTGGCTGGGCTACTACCTATCCCAGGATGCACTACACCTGCTTCCCCAGATCTTGTTTGTTCGCTTTCATACATCCATGCAAACACAGAAAAACTAGTAGTCACTACAACCAACTAAAGTTCTTCAAGAAAAGATCTCCAAATGGGACTACAGCTCCTCTAAATCCGAATGGAAGGGGGAAGGAGGGTGGGTACTTATGAATGTAGGCGAGATGGATCCCATACATCCGGGTTATGGCAAGTACATAACTAAAAGATGTAATGGGATCCTATCTCGCCTACATTCATAACTGATGGGACAGCGTCCCTAGCACCTAAATCCTGGGTGGCTCATTGGAAAACACTCCTGAGAACTGTGGAACCAAAGGAAGCCCTGCCTCGAGAAACCACATCCAATTTGTAATGAGAAATGAAAGTGTGCAGAGAAGTCCAGGTTGCCGCAGCACAAATATCATCTATAGATAATTTGGAGTGAAAAGCTACAGAAGTAGCTATTGCCCTGGTAGAATGAGCCTTGACTGGAAAGGGAAGCTCTTTGTTAGCCTGTGAATAAATAAAAATGATACAATCTTTAATCCATTTAGCTATGGAGGTTTTGCTACTGGTTGACCCAATTTGTTCATTGCAAAGGAAACAAACAATTGATTTGATTTCCGCGTGTGAGCGGTTCTATTCAAGTAAAAACGCAGTTGTCTATGGACGTCCAATTGATGCAAGATATATTCTGCGTTATTAGAGAACTCTGGGAAAAACACAGGGAGCTCTATAGTTTGTTGAATACAGAAGGAAGAGGCTACCTTTGGTAAAAAGGAGGGGTTTAATTTCAAGGAAACTCTATGCTTGTGAAAAATCAAATAGGGAGGATCAGAACAAAGAGCTTGAAGTTCTGAAACCCGCCTGGCGGAAGTTATGGCCACTAAAAAGGCCGTTTTCCAGGACAGAAATTTTAAATCGCAGGTAGCAGCTGGTTCGAAAGGACGGGCAGTTAGGGCAGCAAGAACCATATTCAAGTCCCAAGGGGGGACAGGGTGAGATATTGGAGGCCTAAGGAGCCATGCTCCTTTAAGGAAAGCCTTACAAAGTTTGTGAGACATCAATGAAGGTTCAAAGGAAGCATGAAAATTAGAGATAGCCGCTAGCTGAACCTTAATGGTAGAAACTGAAGAGCCCAACTGAAAAAGGGAGGCCAAGAAATACAGAACCTCGGATACTGGTGCAGTAAGGGGGTCTATATCCCGTTCCTGAGCCCAGAAGGCGAACCTTTTCCATTTGCTGGAATAAAGTTTGACAGTGGAAGGTTTATGAGAAGAAGACAATATGTGGATCACGTCCGGAGAAAGAGAATTGTCTCGGACTAAGGATGGAAGTGGAGTAACCATGCCGCCAACTTCAAAGACCTGAGAGACGGGTGAAGCCGTCCTGACTGATGAGTCAACAGGTCTGGCACCGGGTCCAGAAACCATGGACCCTCTACCGCATGCCTCTGTAGGAAAGGGAACCAAACTTGACAAGGCCAGTGCGGGGCAATCAAAATCATCTCGCTCTCCAGGTAAATGGCCTTCTGTATTACCCTCGGTAGGAGGGGAAATGGAGGGAAGGCGTAAAGAAGACCGGGGGGCCAAATGTGGGTCAGAGCGTCCCTGGGAATCTGTCCCTGGGAGGGGAACAGCGTGAAGAACTCCCTGCATTTTGCATTGTGAGGGCTGGCAAATAGATCGCAGCAAGGGAGACCCCATTTGTCGAAGATTTTCGCAGCTACTCTCTGGTTGAGGGACCACTTGTGGGGTAAAAGAATGGTTCTGCTTAATCTGTCCGCAATCACATTGGATTTCCCCGATATGTGCGTTGCCATTAGAAAGCGGTTGGTAGCTGCCGCCCAGTGCCAAAGTCTCATGGCTTCTCTGCACAGTGGGTAAGACCTGGTTCCACCTTGCTTGTTTATATACCAAACCACCGACATGTTGTCGGATAGGATAGCAATTGGACCTTGCGGAAGAGCGTGATGGAGAGCTTGAAGTACCAAGAGTACCGCTCTCATCTCTAGGATATTGATATGCAAATGCGTTTCCTGGATTTGCCATGTGCCTTGGACCGACCTGTCCAGGTAATGACCCCCCCACCCTACCTGGGAGGCATCCGTAGTCACAGTGGCAACGGGACGTTGAGGAATAAAGGGTCGCCCTTGGTCGAGATTGGATTGGAGAAGCCACCAACGCAGATCCCGACGGCAACTCTCCGTGATCATGACTAAATGGTTCAAGGGAAGTTCCTGATAGGACCATTGAACCGACAGAAGCCATTGTAATATTCGCATGTGAAGTCTGGCTAAAGGGACTAAGAGTATGGTTGGCGCCATCGAACCCAACAGTTGTAGAATCCGATGGGCCGGGGCTCTTAATAGGGTAAGACAGGATTTGACTTGATTTTGTAGAACCTGAATTCTTGCTGCCGGTAAAAAGACGTGCATTCTTTTTGTGTCTAAGTCTGCGCCTATAAAAGTAATACGCTGAGATGGCTGTAGTACAGATTTTGCCAATTGAACGTAATCCCCAAGAAGCGGCCCAAGGTGAACGTGGCGTTGAGCGCCTGGAATAGTAGATGCTCGGAGGTGGCAGTAAGGAGCCAGTCGTCTAGGTATGGAAACACTTGGAATCCCAGACTCCTCAGGTGAGCAGTCACCACTGCCAGACACTTGGTGAACACCCTGGGGGCTGTGGTGAGACCAAAGCGCAGTGCTCGGAATTGGAAATGACTGACTCCGAGGCGGAAGCGTAAGTGTCTCCTGGACTCTTGAGCTATCGGAATGTGATAGTAAGCGTCCTGGCGATCTATGGAGCACATCCATGCATCTTTCTCCAGCAAAGGAAGAATAGATTGAAGGGTGACCATTCAGAATTTGGACTTTTGTACAAAACGATTCAATGAACTGAGGTCCAAAATGGGCCTGAAGTCCCCTGTCTTTTTTGGTACCAAAAATAATCTTGAGTAAGTTCCTGATCCGATCTGGTCGGTGGGGACAGGCTGGATGGCTCCTTTTTCTAGCAGCTTTGAAACCTCTATTGCTGCCTGATCCCGCTGACTGGGTGGTACGTCCGGGATTTCCCTTAAGGAAAGGGGGGGTTTGTTGAAGGGGATGATATATCCTCCAGTAATAATGCGAAGCACCCACTGATCGCTTGTTATGGATTTCCAAGCTTGTGGGTGCGCCGCAAAACGACCCCCGACTGGCTCCGGAGTTGCACAGTCGGGCAACAACTCAGGGACGCTGGTTGTATGAAGAACCACGAAAGGAGTCGCGGTCTCCAGAGTTACGGGGGCCTCTGCCACCTCTGGGGCGGCGTCTTCCAGAATCCCCCCCACCTCTGGAGGGGGAATCACTGGGTGGAGTAGGGAAGGACTTCTGAGATTTTCTGAACCACATTTTCCCTCCTCTCTGAGCCTTGGGGTAAGGCCTAGAAGGAGCGGAAAAACGGGCCCCAACGGCAGTCAGAGTCTTGCCCTCTTGCTCGCACCGAGTTAGTGTGTCCTTCACCTTGGGTCCAAACAAAGATGACCCATCAAAGGGGGCGTCGGCGAAGGAAGACTTGAAGGCCTCCGTGAATGAACACAAGCGTAACCAGGCGTGTCTCCTGAGGGCAACGCCTGTTCCCGCTGCTCTACTCGCCCCTTCGGCCGCATACGAAATGAGCCTCATGGACGAGTTAACGATGGATAACAGGGTAGTCATCTGGGCGCCAACAGTCGGGGCCAGCGCCTCAGGTAGATTACCAGTGAGGGAGTCATTTAGCTCTTTAAGGAGGTCCCTTTGGAGCCTAGTAAAATGACATAAATAATTCAGTGACCATAGTGTAAAAGCCGCTGAAGACAGGGTACGCTTCCCGTACCTATCCTTGCTCCTGGAATCCTTATTAGGAGGATGGACAGATGTTGAAGCCTCTGCCACGTCCTGCTGTGTGGCAGAAGCCACCACCATAGCATCTACAGGCACACCCTTCGTCAGAAATTCCTTCTGGGGGGGGGCTGACAGAAACTTATTGGGTCTCGCAGGCACCGGTTCCACAGAATCAGGGTGTTCCCACGCCCTTCAAGAAACCAAATCAAGGAGTTCATCGAAGGGCGGAGACACCCAGGAGGCGGAAGGCTGGGCCCCAAAGGCCTTGAGGAAGACTGACTCCTCAGCTGAAGGGGTTTTGGCCTGCCAATCACCTCTCTGTCTCAGAATCTCCAAGATATCTGAGAAAGAGATATCATCCGAAGATGATTTGGGGGACCCTTCTGCGTCATTGAGGTCAGTATCCGATGTAACAGACTCATCTTGGGAGTCTACGTGCTTCCTCTTGCACAATTTCTTCTGTGGGGGTTCGTCCGAAGCAGTTTTGGACGGACCTCCCGGAAGAAGGGAACCCCCGATGGGGGTATCCTCAGGCCCTGGGGCCCCGCTGCCAGGGGACTGCAACAAAACAGAAGCACCAGTCTCCAAGTCTAGGGACGGTGAGGTAGAAGCCTGCTGAACCGGCAAAGGCATGGCCAGCGCGCTCCTCATGGCCTCAAAGGCCGGATCTCCAGACTCCATGGAGGTCACTGGTCTAGAGGCCACGATGGCACTGGGAATTCCAGCAGCCGATGCTCCAAGGGGAAAACTAGGCACCGAAGCACCCAATCCCAAAGTGTTCCCCTCGAGCCCGGCTGAAGAAGTCGCAGTACCAAACCCTGAACCGGAGGACAGGGTAGGAAGCACAGTCGGAACTGACAGACCTCGAAGGGGTCTCGGCTCCGACCGTATGGCTCCGCTTTGCTCCACCACCACCGACTCCAACGGCTCCGAGGACGTTGGAGGAGGAATCGAATGTGCTGGAGGGGGGATCGGCTCCGAAGCCAACTGGGCTGGAGCTGAGACCATTTTAGCAAAAACTGGAGACTGGAAAAGCCTCTGTATCATCCTATCCAGATCCTGATCAGAGAGTCTCGAAGATTTAGAGGAGGTAGACCGACGAGAAGACTTTCCTCTCGGCTCCGAGAGAGTAGGGGACCGGCTCCGAAAAGGCTCCAACACTATCGGCGCCGGTTCCACCACAGCATGGACCACAATCGGTGCCGAAGGAGCTTTCTTCGGAGCCGAGGGGGAAGAGTCTGAGCTGCACACCTCCACCGGCTCCGAAGCCATTGGAACCGATGGAGGTGATTCACCTCTCGATACTCCAACCTGCGACTCCGAAACTAATGGAGCCGAGGAAAGAGGTATCGAGGCAGACCCTTCGACCCTCGGCCCCGAAGTCAGTGGAGCCGAGGAAGAAGAAGTCAATTTTTGCTTTTTAGTAGTCGGTTCCGACGGACTTGTCGGAGCCGACGATCTTTTCTTTTTGGGAGCAACAGGAGGATCTAAGGCTTCCTCAAAGGAGGGTTTAATAAGCCCCTTCAGTATCAGTTTGTTTTTGCATTCTTGAAGAACCCTAGAGGAGAAAGCATGACAGACACTACATGTCTCCTGTAGATGTTTCGGCCCCAAACAATAAACGCAAATTGAATGGCTGTCTGTAATGGACATTTTGTAATTGCACCGAGTGCATTTCTTAAAGCCTGACTTCTGCTCTTTTGACATAATACAGGCCCTCGTACAAGCAATAAAAATATATTAACAAGGTTTGCGCCAACTGAAGAGCGCGAGACACAAGGCACGAGTACTGAGAGGAAAAATTACCTCAGACAAGAACACAGTGAACAGACGCAGAACAAAACAAGTTCAGCGGCCCAAAGCCCTCTAATTTAAATGGGCTTAGTCTGAAAAAAAAAACAATTAACAATTAACAACAATAACACCACTTAAAACAGCACTCAAAGGTAGGGCAAAGGCCCTCTAACTTAAACGGGCCTTGCCCGACTGCAAAAATAAAGTACCAGAAATCACTTCACACATGCAACTGAAGATATAACAAATTTACAAAGAATAGCTGTTAAAACAGCTGTTTTATTAATATATAGAAAAAA
Organism: Protopterus annectens; assembly: GCF_019279795.1. NCBI lineage: Eukaryota > Metazoa > Chordata > Ceratodontiformes > Protopteridae > Protopterus > Protopterus annectens. Next base: position 1,865,388,317 of record NC_056735.1, read on the forward strand.
CCCAAGGTCAAAAACCAGTAAAGGTAAAAAAAGGACCACTTAGCTCCAGCCAAGTCGAGACCACATCCAGTTTGTAAAGCGGCAAACGAGATCTGGGGAAGCAGGTGTAGTGCATCCTGGGATAGGTAGTAGCCCAGCCAATGAGAGACTTCGTGCTAGTGTATTAGTTGGCCAAGTCAGAGCCGATGGATCGGCTCCAAGCCCATCAGTTATGAATGTAGGCGAGATAGGATCCCATTACATCAAATTTTAGTTGATCATACATACTTACCCCAAGCAGTTTTGTATGAGGTAAAACAGAGATAATTGTGTTATTTAGGGAAGCGACATTGAAGGTATTTTGTGTTGTTGTAAAGATTTTGGGAGGAAGAGTAGAAATTTAGTTTTCTCAGGGTTGAGTATGAGTTGATAACTGGTTAGCCATTGTTCCACTGAGAACAGTGATTCTTGGGTAAGAGTAAGGAGGTGGGTGATACTGTCAAAACAGGATATAATTGTAGAGTGATCAGCATATTGTATTAAAGAGGAGCGAGGGCAGGATGTGTAGAGGTTGTTAGTGAAAATATTAAAAAGCAAGGATCCAAGAATGGAATCCAGTTTGAACTGGGAGGAATGGGGAGGTGGCAGAGAGCCATCTGACAGATTGAAATCTATTGGAAATGTAGCTGGAGAACCATTGAAGTGTGGAGTTGGAAAGATTAAGGTTAGGAAGTTTAGACAGAAACAGTTTGTGGGTGACAGTATCAAAAGCTTTAGAGAGGTCAAGGAAAAGACAGGAGATTAACTTGTTGTTGTCATGAGATCTTGCAATGGTATTAATGAAAGAAATGAGTGCTGTGGATGTGCTGTGAAGGGGGTGAAATCCATGCTGGGTAGGGGTTAAGAGATTTTCCTATATAAGATGATCAAGCAGCTGCTTATGAAAGCATTTTCCAGTATTTTAAATAGGGGAGATAGTATAACAACAGGTTTAAAATTAGTGGGGTCGGAAGAGCTGCCACCTTTGTGAAAGGGTAAGAAATAGAAATGTTTCCAGATTTCTGGAACTATGAATTCATGGACAGAGCTATTGATTAAAATAGATATGGGATAGGCAATGGATTTGACAGCAAGTTTAAGGAAAAGTGGAGATAGGTTGTCACCAGAAGGTGAGCATGGTTTAAGTTTGCTGAGAAGTTATCTAATATAAGCAGTAGGGAAGGGCTTAATGATGAAAGGAGAAGTGAGGGTGGAAAAAGTGGGAATGGTAGTATTGTCCTTTTTGTCAAATTCTGAATAGAGTCAATGAAGAAGGAATTTAGAAAGGTGGCCATATCCAAGGTGGAGCTATTGGGACAGGGGTTAGGAGTAGAAGGCCTGCCCAGATGTAGGAGCTTGTTGATGGTGTGGGTTGGAGTGGGGATTATTTAGCAGCTTTGGATAGAAATGTTTTTTATCAAGGTAAGATTTCAGAGTTACCTGCATGTTTGGAGATGAGTAGGAGATTTTGTTTTTTCCAGTTTTTCCAGGCAATGTCTCTCTCTTGAACTTAAGTGTATGAGTGGGTTGTGTTAACCACAGAAAAAAAGTTGAATTTAATTTTAATTTTACTAATGCGGCCAGGGAGTTCAGTGTGTTGAGAAAGGTGTAGTTGCAATTGTAGACGGCATCACTGAGTGGGAGTTCATGCAGGAAAAGCCAATTTATTGAGGAGAGCAGATTGTTGACAGCATCAGGGTTAAAGTTAGTGAGATTGCAACAGTCTTTATATAGGTGGGCTTTGTACAATTGGGGGAGTGTCTTTTAACATAGGTGGGAAGGTGATCACTAAGGGTATCAGGCAGAGTGGTGGCATTGTGGTAGTGGTTTGGGTTAGAGGTAAGGATCCAATCAAGTGTGGTGCCAATAATGGAGTGTTTATTAGGACATGTTGGAGAAGAGATTAGTTGGGATGAACCATAGAGGTTAATGCTAATGTTTGGAGAGAAGGAGATTATTGCATTCCAGTCAATGGTTATGTCACCCAGGATAATGGTTTCATACGAGATAGTTTTAGAGATCCAGGAGATAAAGTTTTCAAGAGTAGGGGTGTTGTTGCCAGATGAAATGTAAATGGCTAAGATGGCAAGTTTTTTGTGGCTGTTTCTTTTACAGTTTACAATGACGATTTCTGCAGGGTGGAAACTAGGAGGAGTGGGCTGTAGAGGACAGAGTTTTTCAGAGTAAAGGATAGCTACACCTCCCTCTCCATTGTTAAGTCTGCCCTGGCAGAGGACATTCTCGCCTGATGGCAGGATTTCAAAGTTAGTAATGTGAAATTGAAGCCAGGTTTCAGAGAGGGTGAGGATATCAGGGGTGTGGAGAAAGATCCAAGAATGAAGGGAAGTGATTTTATTTGTTATATTTTGTATTTTCAGAGATATTATAGATAAGTTGTTTGTGGTGTGGAGGAGCAAGTTTATGTAGGGCTGACAGAGGAATAGATGGGAAGGGATAGGAGATAGTTTATGGGTTGGGAAGGAAGTGTGGGGTGTATCGGTATGGATATGGGGTGAGGAGCTGGGAACTGGGCCTGGGTTGGAATAAATATCACCAGAGTGGAGTATATTTACAGAAGATGGTTTATGTGAGGTTGAGATGTGGTTGATAAAGTGATATTTAAGCTTGATCTTAGTAGTGGGAAGGGGGAGTTGAAGTAATCTAAATTTGTGCAGGGTAGTCTCATGGTAATTACAGAATGAGGATGTAATAGTGAAATTAGTTGGGGTTTGTAGATCAATGTGTGCACAGGAGAGTGTTGGTGAAGAGTAGATGTTAGTTAAAGGGAAGTGACAGGAAGTGGAGACAGTGAGAATATAAAGGAAGATGATGTTTAGGAGAAGTAGTAGTGATGGGGGTGTGATTAGTTTGGATAAAGTATAAATTTAAGGAATGGGGGTATGGTAGGAGAGTGGAATGAGCCCAAGCATAGCGAGGGAGCACAAGGGCAAATGAAACAAGAAGAGCCAGGCCCTTGTGGTGTCTTCCATAAGAACCAATCAGTACAACCCAGTCAGTGCCAATATCCAAAGTGGATTTCCTGTCTTATTATTTATTTTCCTTTTTTTTTTTGTTTATGTTGCCTTTGTTTAATTTTAGCTTTTGGGGTGGTTTATGCCAAAATCTAAAACTGGTTGCCAACATAGCATTTAAGTGGGGGACAGTGTCAGGCCAGCAAGGGGAGGGGGTGGGGACAAGAAATTTTGTCTTCACTAGGTGTGCAAGCCACAGTAATTTATTTTAAATGTTGTTTCAACCTTAGCTATAAATTATGAAAGACTATAGGTTCCAAATATGATTTGGAGGGTAGGAGTACATACACTGCCTCAAATATTGCAGAATGCCTTTGGGTTCAGGTGTAGCTGGCAGTTGTTGATTAGTTAGGGAAACAGTAGCTGCAGTGGAACTGAGTGTGAGCAATGCAATTGGCTGGGTGACTATGATATAAAAAGAAAAAAATAGGGAGAGAAAAACAAAATTGGCAGAAGTTAGGGAAAGAAAACATAGGGAATAAGAACTAGTATAAAGCAGTGGCAGCTGGTGACTTCAAATCAAAGGGGGGCTGCAGGAGACAGCTGAATGGGTGGGGCCAACTGGAAGGGGTGTGGCCAACTAGAAAAGTGCAAAGCTATATTCAGAACCACAAACACTGGGACTTTAATTAAATACACCGCCCTGGGTGCCAAACCATCATTATGAGAGTCCAATCAAGACAAAATGAAGTGTAGAAAAAAACTTTCAGTGCATTGGCTACATGACAGCTTACTTAATATCTAGATGGAAACAAAAAGGTTGTGAGGCATGAAAAAATAAATTACTTTTTAAATACATTACTGGAATGTCAGTCATAATCAAGTAAAACTCAAACCACTTCTCCTTGCACTGCAGTTCTAATTCTAATTTATATTCAGCTTTATAAAAGTACCAAGTAACATGATGAAAGTAGCAATGTCTGTGATACCCCCACTTGTAAAAATGTTTCTTATCCCAAAAAAGACCTGCTGCCTGGCAACAACTATCTACTTGTTTCATGGGGAAAACATGATCAAAGTAAAAAAAATGAACAGCAAACAAGAAACAAGCTCAATATAAATTGCTTAAAGGATTACTGCACAGGTTATGGACCAGGCATGATAGATTGGCATTCTGTTTAGTTTATGGGTAAAGCCTGCAAAGATGACTGCAATAACCAACAAATGTAATGACCTTTTGAAAATACTGTAATCCTGTCCTTTATTACAAATACTCTCATATGCATTTCAATACCTAAGGCTTATACATTATCTAGTTATGTAAATATTCTCTGCATGGCAATAACAAAAAGACTTTCAATGTTGGTAATTCTTTAACAGTATGCTTATTAAAGCTTACTTACATCTTACAATCTCAGACAAGCTTACCTGATGGTCATTAAAGCATTGCTACTTAAACACAGAGCAGCAGGCACTGCAACAACATGCATTTTCTGAATAATAAGAAGCATAAATCAACAGTATAAGAATATGACAGAAAACCAGAACATTCTGCAAAATCAAGGACAGATGAAAAGTCACTGTAGTACTTGTGTCTACCTTGGATGGGGGGATACTCTGCACATTTACACTGCATAACTGCTCCTTGCCTTGTTTGGACACATCCAGTCACTATATGGGGGAGTGGGGGGCAACAAGTATGTCACAATTTAAAATGTCTCTGGCTGATGGTAATGGCCCTGACACATTTGTCATACCTCTCAACCTCAGAGCAAAAAATCTGCACAAAGCCATAAATAGAAGTGGCACAAAGGCCCAAAAATAAGGACAATTTTTAAATATTGCTCTTATAAACCTATAAAGATAATAGAATAGTAGGTCTTGCATTAGTACAAATTTTCTGAACGGTATGAAATCTGAAACTCAAATACCTGTCATTATTTTCTAACTTCAGTCTTTAATGATTTGCCACTAATTTGCCAGAAAACCACAAATTTATGAAAAACAAACCAAAAATGTGATGCAAAAATATAAAATAGCCACACAATACAGCTGGGAACCTGTCAAAGAAGGGACACATTTTAATATTAGTACTGTTAACTTGGCAGCTGTCAAAATAAGAGAATCTACATGCATTTCTGAAATAAAAATAATCTATAACTCTGATCATAACAATTATTTATGAATTGTAAACCCTCCGTGTTTTCTTCCAAAATTGCCATTTTGCAGAGGGATTATTAGGGAGAGAGCAACATTTTGAGCCAAAATTGGGGACAGTTGAGAGGTTTGGATATACCTAATTCTATAAAGTGATTTATTTGTGTGCATCTCTCAATCTCTTAATGCAGTGAATCTGGACAAGGTCAAATATATTGGGGGAACATACAAACAGTACTAAAATTGCTCTTATACAAACTTGGACAGTTGATAGAACAACAGGTCTTGCTTTAGCATGCATTTTTCTGAAAGGTATGAAGTCTGAAACTCAATGTTTGTCAATATTTAGTGACTTCATTCCTAAATGATTTGCCAGAAAGCCACGAACGTTATGAGGAACAAACCAAAAATAAGAAGCAAGAATCTATTCATTCTGTGAAAATCTGGAGATTTGAGAGGTATATTTCAGCCAGGGCTGTCTTTGCGTTTGTCGCCCTTCCCCCCCTCAAAAAATCATGGTCAAATGGAGCCTCCCCCTTCAGCCTTTCCAATGTCCCATTACTTAGTTATTTTGCCCCATTTACCATAAACACTGTAATGTGCATACTGCTTTACTTCTACAATGAGTTGGATTTCATTTAAAAGTTTTATTTTACATTTTACAGCACAAACACTAATGGACATCTGCTAAATAAAGCAATGCAGTCTCACAATGAAAATAGACTTAGCATTAAAACTTCTCTGCCCTTGAAACTTACATTCATTGAAATGGCATTGAAACTCATATTCAAAGAAAACAAATCTGGCCAATGGCAGATAAAAGATTAACTTTGGGCTGTTTTCAAATCATAGCCCCCTTGTACATGAAACATACATGTGCTCTTTGATACACCTTCCTGACTGTATTAAATTATATTCCTTGTATAATACTGTACAGTTGTTAGACGGCATTTTAAATTTATTGTTTTGAACATTTTTCCAGTAAACAATGAAACAAAATGCATGCAGCAATAATGACAAAGCTGCCAAATTTAGAACATTTCCATCATAAAAGTCTACTCAAACTTCTACAATCCACCAGTATCAATAAATATGCACAATCCCTGCAGAAGTAAAAGTCATCTAAATAATTCCACATTAAAGAGATATGCAACCAGTAAAGAGGTTGCTGCTAGCAAACAACTTTATATTTCATTGTTTCATCTACAAATAAAGTGCCTGTTGCCCTTGAGGAATATGTTGGCTATGTTACATTAAAAAATGATAAGCTAGTAATATTGCAATAGGGAATGGATGGCACACTGATAACAAGTTCATAGTTACTAGGTATCTCTGCCAAAGAGGACATTCTCAGGACTGCAGCATCTACCCCCTTTAAAAGTACAACACAGTACAGTATCAGCAATACATCTACATACTGTGTGAGTAGAACCCACAGCTTTCTGCATCAAAAGCAAGTACACTAGCTGTTGTGCTATTAACAATGCAAGCAGACTCGGCATAAGCAGCACTAAACTTCTCTTCCCATGAAGTTCTCAGCTCCTTGTAAAATCCACTCAACACTCAACTGTATCTCTCAACTTTGCAGCACAAAAAATCTGAAAAAAAGCCAAAATTTATTGGGGGGACAAAAGCCCCAAAACCAGGGACACATTTTAAACATTGCTTGCATAATCTTGGAAAGTTGCTAGAATAAAATGCTGTGTTACCACCAAGCATTTCACTGCCAATTCTGAAACTTAAATGGCTATCATTTAGCGAATTCAGTTCTCACCATAGCTCTCAACCTCTTAGCACAAAACACCTGGACAAAGCCAATAATAGGGGAATACAGTCCCAAAAATAGGGACAAATTTCAAATATTCATCTTATAAACTTAGAAAATTGCTAGAATAAAATGTTTTGTGTTACCATGTACTTTCTGAAGAATTCAAAGTCTGAAATTCAAATGCCTGTCATTATTTAGTGAATTCAAAATCCAGAAAACCACAGATTTTATGAGTAACAGAACAAAAACATGAGGCAAAAATCTGAAATGTTTTCACAAGTGGTGGTGGGTAGGGAATTCAGGCTCTTGCTACCTGCACCCAAGGTACATGGTTTGAGCCTGAGTTATTCTCTAGCCACCAGGTATATTTCCTGAGTTCTCTCTGGCCACCAGGTATATTTAACAGGGGCATTACACACACACACACACACACACACACACACACACACACACACACACACACACACACACACACACACACAAACTCTCCCTGCAGTTTTTCAGCTTCAAAATCCCAGTCTGCATTTGTCAGCTTCAAAATCTCTTCCTGCAACAAGTAACATCCTTCCCGTGAGAGCGAGCAGCTATCCAGCCTGCAGACATTGCAGTTCGATTTCCATCCAGTCTATGCATTTGTAACCACATAGATTTCTGGACATCTCTGTAGTCTGATGCCTTCTTCCTAATCCGGACTGCTGTTTAACCAGTCCGGATTCCTGCATGGATGTGTGGAGTTCTGGGAAAGAGAGCATGCATGAGTGGAGTTCTGGGACTCGCTATTGTTTTTTTATTTCATTTTTTCTTTTTTTTTCCTTTTTGTATTTTGTTTTTTTCTTTTCTTTTACAGCTGGGGGAGTTGCAGTCCTGCAGTCCAATAGCACGAGCCGCCCCTGGAAGTTGTGAACAGGTTTTACTTCAAAGCATCAAAAGTAGCATAAGCAAAATGGATAAGCAAGCAAATGCATTAAATTGTGGGCAAACCAATTATAACAGATGTATTTTAAGCAGTTCAATACCAAAGCAATTCACTTTTCACCGGTCATGTAAAAAATAAAAAAACTTTCAGTCATAGCTGATAAAATATAGATACAGGAGTTTAACAGCAAGCATTTAAGATAAAAAAAAGAATGCAGATAAAATAAGATTTACATTTGTAGCACTTCTAACATGTCTAGACACTCCTATGAGTTGACTATAAGCTCCACATTTCAATGCAAATTTGAATATTATGGCCAACAAGCGGTATGATTCAAATAACTCCGTACCATATGGTAAATTCTCTAATATGTAGGATAGCATCAGACATTATAGTAAGAATTGCAATAAATAAAAGGCAGCAGTGGGTTAAAATATAGAGAAATTAATTATAAGATAAATTAATTATAAGCACTTGGGCTTCAGGCCAGTTGTTTTACATTAAGAAGGTTTGTGGTCTGCACTGTAGTGGCAGAACAGATAGCTTACATCCTTCTACGTTAGGAACTGCTGATTGAGGGCTCAGTGTCTGTTATTCTAAAAGTGTATTAATTCTGGTTTAAGCACTTGGGCTTCAGGCCAGTTATTTTACATTAAAAGGGTTCGTGGTCTGCACTCTTGTGGGAGGAGAGGCTGGACTCTGCCCTTCTGAGCTGGGAATTTCTGGTTAAAGGCTTATAGTGCCTGCATATTTGAACTGCTTCTTACTGAAATTGGTACACCTTGTTTGCTGTAGCATAGACTAGATCCAGGCCTGCTGAATCTAGCTTTGTTTGTATAACTTGAGCACTAATCCAGGCATTCTTTAAGGTATTCAATTGTATTTATTACTGCTTGGTAGTAACTTGATTAAAGTGTAGCTATCATTCTAAGTCTTTTGGATTAAGCACTTGGGCTTCAGACCAGTTGTTTTACATTAGGAAGGTTTGTGGCCTGCACTGTGGTGGCAGGACAGGTAGCTTACATCCTTCTAAGTTGTGAACTGCTGATTGAGGGCTCAGTGTCTGTTATTCTAAAAGTGTATTAGTTCTGGTTTAAGCACTTGGGCTTCAGGCCAGTTATTTTACATTAAGAAGGTTCGTGGTCTGCACTCTTGTGGGAGGAGAGGCTGGACTCTGCCCTTCTGAGCTGGGAATTTCTGGTTAAAGGCTTATAGTGCCTGCATATTTGAACTGTTTCTTACTGAAATTGGTACACCTTGTTTGCTGTAGCATAGACTAGATCTAGGCCTGCTGAATCTAGCTTTATTTGTATGCTTGTTGTTTGTTTGCTTGTTATTTCCCTGAAACGCTAATTCCACCTAAAATGTGGCTTTTCAGTGCTTCTGTGGATCCCTAGTGATATCTGCATTGCTTACTGTACTTATTTCCTTGTTTCACTTGAAAGAAAATTACTGTTTGTCGTTTTTGCATTTAAGTTACCTGTAACACATTGCATTTAAGGTACCTGGCACTTGCTCACTAAAGCAATTATATAAGTCAGCACTAAAATATTAAAAGCACTACACCCTCACAAACTCCCCTTGAGTACCTCGTTCCCCATTGGCCCTTTTTTTTCAATTATAAAGGAATTCCCAATACTATTCTAGCATGTCCAAAGGTCAGTTTTCAATCTCCTCTCCGGTCCAGCTGGTGAATCTGGGAATCTTGAGGCAATGTTACAACTGCTTCATGTACACAGACAACCCTCTCCTCCTCCCAATAAATTCCAACACATGTGAGAGATGCAACCATATAGCCATACTGGAGGCTAAGCTCTCTCAACCCAGTACTGGCAAAACCAGTCAGGAGGAGAAGGAGACCACACTCACTACAATTCCAGTCTCACATAGACCTACCACGACAGCAAACCAAACACATAAACACACAAAAACATACTCAGAGGCTCTAAATAAAAATCTGCCTAAGCAGCGGAGACCTCCAAAGCAGACACCCAAGCAACCGCTACCCCAAAACAAAACACGTGCAACACATAGCTCACAAAGCCAGTGTGCCGAACAGTCATGGCCCTTAAGGCTAAACAACACACCTAATACACTTGTAATAGGTGACTTTATCGTCAGGCACACTGACGTCCCGCTCACCAGGCTGAACAAAGAGAAGGTCACGGTGAGCTGCCTGTTGGGCGCTAGGATCCGCCACATAACACAAGCACTCAGGTCACTCCAAGGCAAGTACAAATATGAGTCAGTCATTGTCCATGCAGGTGTGAATGACCTGAGACGTACCTCCCTGGACTACATGAAAAGAGACATAGAGGAGCTCTCTGAGCATGTAGCCCAGGCCGGTATGACCCTGACCTTGAGTAGCATCTTACCCTCACCAAGAATGATGCCACAATATGAAGACAAGATGATCAATTTCAACAATTGGCTTAAGTATTGGTGTCATTCAAAGGGGATCCAATGCCTGTCAGCCTGGGATGACATGCTCGACAAGCCACAGTGCTTCGCTAGGGACAGCTAGCACTTGTCACCCCTGGGCTTTCGGATATTGTCAAAGGCTCTTGCTACCCCCATAGTGCCTTTTTTAGGCAAGGCTCAAAAGACAAACCCACCTCCATAGGTATCACAAGGGATAAGAAACTAAAAGTAATGCTACTCAACGCCAGAAGTCTAAACCTCAAGATGCATGCACTCGAAACTCTCCTTAGCATGGAGAACATCGATATCTGTGCAGTAACAGAAACCTGGTTCAAGGCTCCCAAGAGCACCCCAGCACTACCAGGTTATACCTCATACCATGCTTTTCGGCCCCAAAACTTGGACCGAACCACAAAAGGAGGGGGAGTATCAATATTCGTCAAAGATACCCACACCTCCAGGTTGGTGGCATAGCACGAAGCATCAGAGACTATCCATGTGCAACTAACAGTGGGTAAAACTGCCTTCCAGTTTATAGCCTGCTATAGACCACCCTCCCAAACCCAGGAGCCCCACTTGGCCTTCCTGAGAACACTGGAAAATATGAAGGTCTCTCCAATCACCATTATATTGGGCGACTTCAACTACCCAAACATAGACTGGGAGCATTACTCTAGCTCCAACACCCTAGCCCAAAGGTTCCTAAAATTTATAAACTCAAATGCTATGGAACAACTTGTTACCACTCCCACAAGAGGGGAAAACATACTGGACCTGATCATCACCAACATGGGGACTCTATGCTCCAGACCAGAAGTGTATCCCTCACTGGTAAGATCAGTCCATAAACTAATCTCACTGGATATTCACATCCCAACTCCACCCCCTGCCCTGAAAACCACAGTGAAAAACTTCTCTAAAGCAAATTTCACACTCCTCAAAACCGAGGTGGAATCCTTCAAAGCCCCCAGGCCTGTGGAAAATATGGCCCAGACCGCAGAATCCTTTATAAACGCATTCTATGAACACCTTCAGGAATGCATGGATCATGCAATCCCAAATAAAACCAAGACCCAATCCTCCAAAGACAGACGTACTGTCTGGTGGACCCCAGCCATAAACAAACTATACAACAGAAGGAGGAAGCTACTACACGATAGAGCAAAATCCCAAAAAGGGAAGGCATCTCTGATCAGTATTAGCAAAAAACTACGGGCACTCATAAAATCGTCTAAGGCCAGCTTCGAGAGAAAAATTGCACAGGACACTAAGGATAATCACAAGGCTTTCTTTAGTTATGTTAGGAACCTGGGTGGGAATTCCCAGATATGCTCAGAATTAGTCCAAAATGACAAAAAATACACCGAACCCACAGACATTGCCAACATCCTAGCTGACAGGTTCAGCACAAACCCCCCCCCCACCAAAAGGGCAAATATCTATCCCAGCAGAGTGCTGCCCCACTGACATCTCAGATGCTCAGGTAAGAGCTGCCCTATCCAAAACAAAAAACACAGCATCAGTGGGACCAGACGGTGTCCCGGGCTGCATCCTACATGAACTCCAAGAAGAGCTAAACCCAAACATAAAACTACTGTTCAATCTCAGCCTTACTACAGGATATGTACCCAAAGAGTGGCGTACAGTAACAGTGGTCCCTCTCCACAAAGGTGGTGCCTCAACGGATCCTGGAAACTATCGCCCCATAAGCCTGACTAGCTTGGTCTGCAAAGCTATGGAAAGGATCATCATGGACCTCATAAATAAAGATATTGGGGACCTACAGACACTGGATCCTACCCAGTTCGGCTTTGTTAAGGGCATATCCTGCCTCTTAAACCTGGTTGATTTCTTTGAAACAGTCACCAAGACCATTGACGAGGGGAAGGTGGTCCACACAGCCTACCTGGACCTCGCAAAAGCCTTCAATACAATACCCCACTCGGGCATTATAGATAAGCTCACCAGCTTAAATATAAACCCCTATGTCACTAGATGGGTTGCAAACTGGCTCAAGGACAGAACCCACATGGTTAGAATTGCTGGAGCCATGTCAGACTCCAAACCAGTTACAAGTGGCATCCCATAAGGCTCAGTCCTGGGACCTCTCTTGTTCAGTATATATTTCTCAGAGGTACAGGCCAACACAGAAGGACTGTGGCTGACCAAGTTCGCAGATGACTGCAAACTGGGCACCATAATCGACTCTCCAGCCGACACAAGCATCCTCCAAAAGGGGCTCATAGAAACAGACAACTGGTGCCAGAGCCATGGCCTCAAGCTAAACGCCAAAAAGTGTATAGTTATCCCCTTTGGCAAAAACAAAGTGCCCACATATTATCTCATAGGTGATAATCCATTAAGTACAGAAGAAGTAATTAGGGACCTGGGGACTAAAGTTGATAGCAATCTCTCATTAGACAACCACGTGGCCAAAGTGGTTAGAAAAACATTTTATATAGCCCACCTAATCATGAAGGGATTCACATCTAGATCAGGGGAGGTCATCGTGCCTCTTTACTCATCCCTCATCAGGCCCATAATTGAGTACAATGCCCCTTTTGGGATGTACCTTACCAGACACCTGCAGCAACTGGAAAGACCCCAAAAGTACCGCACCAAGAGGATCAAAGGGCTCAAACAGATGCCATATGCTGCCCGGTTAAAGAAACTCCAGCTCTACTCAGTGGCATACCACCTGCTCAGAGGCAATCTGTGCCTGATGTATAAAGCCATGTCCAACCCGGAATTAATGGACATGCTGCACCTCAGAAAATCCAAATCCCATCGAGCTACGCGCTCGAGAGACTTGAACCTCAGCACTGAAATAAATAGGACATGCTGGAGGGACAGATTCATAACCCAGAGGCTCCCTTCACTCTGAAATAAAATCCCAGTCCAGGTTAGGCAGAGTCCCTCATTGACTCTCTTCAAGAGGAATCTTGATGAGTGGATGGGAGATCCTAGGTTTACCCCGGGTATCACTTCTGTGTCACTGTTAGACAGAGGCACAGTATACTTACCTCGAAAAAGGGCATAGCAAAATTTATTTAAAATGGGTGGTGAAAGCCAAACACACTCTGGCTAGGCTTATAAATGCCCTAGGGCAGATAGCCTAGTATGAACCTATGAACCTATAATGCAGTACAGTATATGTATATTATACAGCACATGTTTAATAATGCTCAGGATGAGGAGTGAGGTTTATGGGAAGGCAGTAATTCAGCAATTTTTTTGTAATGTTGGACTGATTATAGTAGCAAAGACAATATATGCGATGTATATTATATTTAAATGGAAAAATGTTAACATGTTTTGTGTTCATTTCTTTGAATGTATATTTGCCTATCCCTTAAGTGAGAATTTGAGAAAAGTTTTTTTTTAAATATTCCTAATGGCATTTTTAGTCTACAATCCTATTAAGCAAAGATTTGTCCCCCTTCTTCACCAAAAGATTATCTGAAAGGTCTATACCTTGCAACCTAAGATCCCTTCAGCCTACTGCTTATAACCTTAAAACTCCACAAAATAAAGTCCACTCATTTTCTCTTCTGATCCCCAAAATATATATAACCCCTATCACAAGAAATTAAATCCATCCCCACCTACTGAAATTTTCATTTGGCTCAAAAGAAATTTATTTAAAGGAAAAAGAAAGACATTTATTTAAAGAGCATAATCCATATGCTTCCCTTGTCAGGAAGCAACCAACTTTTCTCCCCCACATGTAGGTCCTCTTCCACTGTGATTCTCTCACATCAATAAAATGGCATATTTCTTTCACATTTGTGGCCAAATTCCATTTACTTCCTAATTAACTTTGTTACCTATTGCTTGCCACATCAACATCCTTCCCCCTATTAACTACCTTCCCCACTCCTTCCCCAATTGCATTCTTCTTCCATCTTTTTCATATTTTTCTTCACTTCTCCCTTTCCATGGTCTCTCCCCCTGACCTACCTTCACCTACAATTATTGTATAGATTTGTAAATATGGAATTGTATCACAGTCACATTATTGTTAAGGCCAAAGTATACTCCATATTCATCTGTATAATCATTTTTGAACATAACTACTATGATGTTATGATCTCTGTGTTCTCCAAAGTTTCTATATGCTGTGCTAAGTCTCAGAATGATCCAAGTGGACAAGTGGTCTTCCCTGGTTAATGAATAAAAATAAAATAAGAAAATAAAATAAAAAGAACCATTCTTATTTAAAGTTCTAATGTTTTATTTACAACAAATTAACTATAGCAGTACTATGTGTGTGTATATATATATATATATATATATATATATATATATATATATATATATATATATGTATGTATATATATATATATATATATATATATATATATATATATATATATATATATACATGGGAACACTTTATAATCTCAAAATTTCAGAATTCCAAGATTATAAAGCCGAAAGCTCAAAACTCCGAAACCCCAGAAGCGTGACTTTCAAAATCCCGAAGTCCGGAGATGTTGAATTAGCGTTTCTGCTGTTGCGGTGTGTTAATGGATAGCTGGAAATACAGGTAAGTATTTATGTTTAAGGATTTTGGTTAGAGGCTTTAGTGTGTTTCAGTGTGTTTTGTTACTGTGATGTGTCTGTGCAAGGGGAATGTATTTTGTATGGTGGTATTTTTGTGTGTTTATCTGTGTAGTGCGACCTTGGAGTTAGTATATTTAAGTAGGAGGGGTGTGGGAGGAGGGTGCAGCCCCCCACATGGGTGTGTGCAGGGGGGCTTGCCCCCTGTTTGTATGTAGTGTAGGTTTGTGTGTTTGTGTGTGGGGGAAGGTATGTTTATCTGTATGTGTGTGGTGTATGGTTAGTGTGGGAATCGCGATTTTGAAATTCGTGCTTCTGGGGTTTAAGGATTTTCACATTTCGGCTTTATGATCTCGAGATTCTGAAATTCGATATTTCAGGATTTCAGGATTATAAAGTGAACCTATATATATATATATATATATATATATATATATATATATATATATATATATATACATATATCCATGTGTGTGAGTGTGCATGTGTGTATATTGTGTACATGATATATAATGGTGATCAAGAAGAGGAGGATGAGTGTGAGGGCAGCACCAAGGATCAAATGGTGAAAACTAAAAAAGGGTAGTTGTGAGGTGATGTTCAGGGAAGAGTTAAGACAGGCACTGGGTGGCAGTGAAGAGTTAACGAATAGCTGGGTAACTACAGCAGAGCTAGTAAGAGAGATGGCTAGAAAGGTGCTTGGTGTGACATCTGGAAAGAGGAAGGAGGACAAGGAGACCTGGTTGTGGAATGAAGAAGTACAGGAGAGTATACAGAGAAAGAGGTTGGCGAAGAAGAAGTGGGATTGTCAAAGAGATGAAGAAAGTAGACAAGATTATAAGAAGATGAGGTGCATGGCAAAGAGAGAGGTGGTGAAGGCTAAGGATAAGGCGTATGAAGAGTTGTATAAAAGGTTGGACACTAAGGAGGGAGAAAAGGACCTGTACCGATTGGCTAGATAGAGGGACCGAGCTAGTGAAGATGTGCAGCAGGTAAGGGTGATAAAGGATAATGAGGGAAACATACTTACAAGCGAGGAGAGTGTGTTGAGCAGATGGAAAGAGTACTTTGAGGGGCTGATGAATAAAGAGAATGAGAGGAAGAGAAGGTTGGATGATGATGTGCGGATAGTGAATCATGACGTGCAGTGGATTAGCAAGGAGGAAGTAAGGATAGCTATGAAGAGGATGAAGAATGGAAAGGCTGTTGGTCCAGATGACATACCTGTGGAAGCATGGAGGTGTTTAGGTGAAATGGCAGTGGAGTTTTTAACTAGATTGTTTAATGAAATCTTGGAAAGTGAGGAGATGCCTAAGGAATGGAGAAAAAGTGTTTTGGTACCGATTTTTAAGAATAAGGGTGATGTGCAGAGCTGTAGTAACTACAGAGGGATTAAACTGATCAGTCACAGCATGGAGTTATGGGAAAAAGTAGTGGAAGCTAGGTTAAGAAGGGAGGTGATGATTAGTGATCAGCATATGGTTTCATGCCAGGAAAGAGCACTACAGATGCGATGTTTGCTCTGAGATTGTTGATGGAGAAGTACAGAAAAGGTCAGAAGGAGTTGCATTGTGTCTTTGTGTATTTAGAGAAAGCATATGACAGGGTGTCTAGAGAGGAGTTGTGGTATTGTATGAGGAAGTCGGGAGTGTCAGAGAAGTATGTAAGAGTGGCACGGGATATGTACGAGGGTAGTGTGACAGAGGTGAGGTCTGCAGTGGGAGTAATGGATGCGTTTAAGGTGGAGGTGGGATTACATCAAGGATCAGCTCTGAGCCCTTTCTTATTTGCAATGGTGATGGACAGGTTGACAGACAAGATCAGACAGGTGTCCCAGTGGACTATGATGTTTGCAGATGACATTGTGATCTGTAGTGAGAGTAGGGAACAGGTGGAGGAGACCCTGGAGAGGTGAAGATATGCTCTAGAGAGAAGAGGAATGAAGGTCAGCAGGGCTAAGACAGAATATATGTGTGTGAATGAGAGGGAGATAGAGGAATGGTGAGGATGCAGGGAGTAGAGGTGGGGAAGGTGGATGAGTTTAAGTACTTGGGATCAACAGCTCAGAGTAATGGTGAGTGTGGAAGAGAGGTGAAAAAAGAGAGTACAGGCAGGATGGTGTGGGTGGAGAAGAGTGTCAGCAGTGATTTGTGACAGAAGAGTACCAGTAAGAGTGAAAGGGAAGGTCTGCAAGAGGGCAGTGAGACCAGCTATGTTATATGGGTTGGAGACAGTGGCATTGACAAAAAGGCAGGAGTCAGAGCTTGACGTGGCAGAGTTGAAGATGTTAAGATTTGCACTGGGTGTGATGAGGATGGACAGGATTAGGAATAAGTATATTAGAGGGTCAGCCTAGGTTGGAAGGTTTGGAGACAAAGCCAGAGAGGCAAGATTACGTTGGTTTGGACATGTGCTGAGGAGGGATGCAGAGTATATTGGGAAAAAGATGCTAAGGATGAAGCTGCCAGGTAACAGGAAAAGAGGGAGGCCTAAGATAAAGTTTATGGATGTGGGGAGAGAGGATATGCAGGTGGTTAGTGTGACAGAGCAAGATGCAGAGGACAGGAAGAAATGGGAACAGTTGATCTGCTGTGGTGACCCCTAATGGGAGCAGCCGAAAGAAGAAGAAGAAGATATATATATATATATATATATATATATATATATATATATATATATATATATATATATATATATATATATATATTTATTGTACATTTGTTGACTGGGATAGTCTGTCTGGGTGTGAGCCCATTTTCAGTGGAGGCCCGGGGAGAAAAGCTCCAATAAAACAAGAACAACATTGACAGGTACAGTGTCGGTTTTACATAGAATTTAACAGAAATATCTAGAGACAATAAAAAAGTACAATATACAATAGGCACTTTAGTGAAATGGAAAACATTATTACAATATAGTAAAGTCATATATATATACATCTTATATATATATATGTATATATATATATATATATATATATATATATATCTATATATCTATATATATATATATATATATATATATATATATATATATATATATATATTTTTTTTTTTTTTTTGAGGGCATGGGTCTGTCTGTTGTTGATCAGTTGAGTATACTTTAGTACGTGCACAAATGTATACCCTTACAAAAAAAAAGAAATTATCAAATTATACTCTTATTGTAGGTAGCTGATAGGTGGTGTTAACAAGTGAGAGTGGGGTAGACATGGTGACTATAAAATTTAGGGGATGAAATTTGATGTGGGCTTATGTGGTATTAGCCTGGCTTGGTGCAGGAGCAGAGCCAGTTGTTAGTGAGGTGGTCTTTGAGCAGAGTTTTGAATTGGTGTTGGTTGGTAGCATTGACAAATATATATATATATATATATATATATATATATATATATATATATATATGTGTGTGTGTGTGTGTGTGTGTGTGTGTGTGTGTGTGTGTGTGTGTGTGTGTGTGTGTGTGTGTGCGTGCGCGCGTGTGTGTGTGTGTGTTTGTGCGTATAGATAGATACGGTGTGCACGCATGTATGTATGGACCACGTACACACAAACACACACACAATCAAAGGCAGAACCAGAGAACCCCCCCCATTGATTTTATTTGATGACGTTTCTTTTCAGCAAACTGATATTATAATTACTCCACTAAACCTACCAATGTTCTATCCATTGGAGTTGGTTATATAAAGGAAAGCATACATGGGTGAAGCTCTTGAGTGGCAGTGTGGGGGCGTGACCCCTATTTTAAATATGTTTGAAAGTTCAAGCCCACTACATTAACTAAGTTCCAAAGATCATAGATTGCTGCACAGTGACTCTCTGATGTGAGCCACAACCATCACAAACCAATTCTTTATATTTGCTAACTTTATGAATCTGAGAGAGTCCAGCTGGGAAGTCCTAATTTCAATGGAGTCCTGAGGGGTATGCTCCAGACATATAACAGAAAAAAAAAAACACAGACATAGTCGGCTGTAGATAGTCACTGTAAAAATTACCATGTATCATATGCAAAGATATGGGCAAAAGGTAATAGAAATTATAGCATCACATATACATGTTAAGGCACACATATTATCATTACAGTATAAGTCTGGTAAGCTTTGACATAATGTGGAAGAGGATTGTGAAGAAGAATGAAGGAAAAGGTACAGCAGCTAGAAGAACTTCAAGAAGAAGGAAAATAAAAGTGTATAACAGCCCAAAGGTATAAGCATATAGGCAGTTAAGGCTGTGTTTTCCCATAATAAAACTATTTTTGTATGTTAATAACTCTGGCACCATTAGCCTGAACAAAGCAAACATTTGTATTTATTATTTAGTTTATTTAAGCTTTACTTGGTTACAGGTTTCATTTATGCATTGTTAACTGGGTTATTCACACTAGGCCAACAGCCTCTTTTCAGGGGAGACCCAAAGTGATATTCTTACTGATTAGGGGAAACTTGGCCAGGCACCGGGGAACTTTCCCTACTCTTTTCCTGTTTGTGAGCCAGTGAGTGGCAATTGGAAGGAGTGAGATGGAACAGGAGAAGTGTGAGGAGTACTGCAAGTTGCAGCACAGCAAAGAACAATCTTTGGAAAAAATGCTGGAGACAGCAGTTATGGATAAGGAGTCAGCATATATGCCTGTTAATGTAGTTGCTGAGAAAAGGAGAGAGGAGTCTGTGCTTACAGTACTTGCAGAAGGAGGCTTGTAAGACGCTGTTTTCTGTCAAATGAGAGGGAAGATGAACAGTGTTGTCATTCTGGTTCAGGAGACTGAAGGAGAGGGAACCAAAAGTTTGGAAGATGCTGTGCTGTGGGAAGGTAAGTTGCAAACACCAGTGTACTCATAGCTACAGGAAGTGGTTGAGGATGTTCCTATAAAGAGAACATATGCCACAGTGATGGCTACTATAGAGAAAAGAACAGAGTAAACACAGTTTTTGGCAGAAGAGAAAGCCTAAAACATTTCTTCAGACTTGGCCATTTCATATGTATATTATTTACAGCAAAATAATCATGCCATTAGAATTAACTACATCAGAAATTCCCATCTCCCTACTAAAACGTTGGCACATGAAATACCAAGTGACAACATGCCAGAAAAAGATTTAAAATCATGGAGTAGAGCAAATCTGGAACATCACTCTTCTCCTTCAAACTTCTTTTTTGCAGGGGTGCAAGCCCTTCTGCACCTCTCCAAACACACACATACACATACACACACACACACACACACACACACGCACACACACATATATATATATATATTTACCAACTTCAAGATTGCCAAACCTGGGAGAAAAGGGAACACTCTAGGAAATGGCCATCTCGGACTTAGTATATGTAAGTTTGCTTTTTTGGCCTTTACGTCCCCCTGTTTCAGGACTCACTCTAGTAGGTCCTGACATTTCAAATGGTTATCCAAATTTGCTCCTTAATTCATTTTGGAAAGAAGCAGTTTTGTAATGTAACTTTTGAGACACGTGAATTAATGGACAAATTTGTGTATGCAACTGACTCAAAGAAGGAGGAGCATTTGTGGAATAAATAAGTGTTTCAGGCAGTTACTCTAATGTTAAAAAAAAGACTAACAGTTTTTTTAGGTCTGATGACCTAGAACAAGAAGACAATGAGGACTATTTTCTATCTATATGTTAGTCTGTGCTTTCTATAGACAGATTATAGTATGAAAGAAAATACTGTATTGGATTGAGGGGTGGGAAGTATGGGTAACACTGCAAGAAAATGAAAACACTGTGAAGCATATTCCATGTGCAGTTATGCTTAATGGAATCAAATGAACTGTTAGATATTCAGGATAGCCTAAAATGAGTTTTTATTTTTGTGTTGCAGATAATTTGATCAATGAATGTACGAAAAGGCAAGGTAATGTGTGTGAATAGGTAGGCCATAAAGCTAAAAACTGTAGGCCATATTATAAGTACTGCAAATCTAATAAACATTGGTGGCATGATTGTGTTAAATAAAATTAAAATGTTCAAAATGAAAATTTGGAGCAAATAATACCTGGTCTAACTAAACAGGCAAAGTAGGAGGAAGATGTTTCTGCAAATGAAGGAGAAAAGGATAAAGAATGTCTAGCTGAAGGAAAAATAGTTGCTAAAAAATCCAAAGAGATTGAAAAGATATATAAAATAAACTGAATGAAAGCTTTAGCTATAGTTAATTGAGTAAGGGAAGAAAAAAGAGAGACAAAATGGCTTTAAACAAAAACTGATACAAAAAGGTAAATAGTAATGTTAATGTGAATAGAGTGATTTTGGGAGAGTTTAATTGTGACATTACAGGAACAAAAAGTAAACAAGGGAGAGATTTTAAGATATGTAAATAATGTTTTTCACAATTTCAACTTAACGTAGGGCAGGAACATAAATATTATTATATGAAGGGATATGTAAAGAAACTGACGTTTTTATAATCTCAGAAAGATTACAGGATGCTAATATTGGCATTTTGTATATTTTCTGATCATGTAGCAGTATGGGCTATTTTTAGATTAGTTTATTATTGAAAAAGGCAAGAGATGAAAGTGATTAACTGGGCACTGTTCAAAATTACAAGCATTGCAAGATGAAAAGCCGGTATTATAATAGGTATTAGAAAAGAATTTGTTAAAAGTGGTGGGTTGATTAAAAGGAAAATATAAGACTATATATCCTATTATTGGTTGTGTGTGGCATAATAGTAAAAAAGATATTTATGAGGAAGTTATAGAAGGTAATAATACTGAAAGGCAATGACACAGCCAAAATAATATTTATGTTAAATAAAGCAAATATAAGACATGGGTAAAGGCAACTGTGTTGTTAAATGTAGAAAAGAAGAGATGGAATCAATGTATTTGAAGTAAGCAAATAAATTAAAACATAAGTATGCTAATGGAGGTACAGAATGAGAGAAAAGTTTGACAGTGCGATAGTTAATAAACAAGAATAAATAATTAAAGCTGCAGTATCTTTTCTGAAGTGATGAATGCACAGAAACAGATTATACAGCATGTAGAATGGAGGTGTTAAATGCATTTATAAAGAAATAATGGATATACCTAGCAAAGAAATTACTACTGAGGAAGTTCAAACAATCATAGAGAAATTAAAAATTGACTTTGTACCAGGGGAAGATGGTATTTATTACACATATTAAAGAACATTAAGTAAGGAAGCATTGAAATGTTTTCACAACGGCATGTGTGATTGTGTGAATCAAGACATAAATTCAAGAGAAATGTGTAGAAATATTATTAGACATATTTAAAAGAAGGGAGACAAGAATCCAATAAGAAATTGGAGAACTATATCGGTATGTAATGTGGATTACAAAACAGCCATGATGTTTTTTTCAAATAAGCTTTAATAGTGTCAAAAAAGAAGAAACTGAAGGAATATATGGGATGAAAGGAAAGGCTGTTAGAGATATGTTAGTTATAGTTAAGGAAGTAATAGTTGCAATTTAAAACTGAACGTAAACAAATTTCAGGTGAAATTAAAAAGGCATATGATAATATATGTCATAGTCAGTTATGGGATATTTTAAAAAGTATGATATTCCAGACAAAAATTATTATTTTGATAGTTATTTAGGAAGTGCAACTATAAAGATATTAGTAAAATGTTGGTTAAATAGAAAGAGATTGAAGTTGTGAGGTACATCTGGGATGCCCGATGAATATGATAATTTTTGGTTTGGTAATAAACGTTTTTAAAGAAAAACTACAAAGAAATGGTTGTGAGGCAAATATAATTTACATGGACATAGTGAAATTGCCTATAATGATGTGTTATACAAATCATACTGCTACAATAGTTAAAAACAAGGTATGAGAAAGTATTGGCATGAATGATTTATATTTTCTTCTCAGGATGATGGGATTAGACTTAAGTAGAGACAAAATAAAAGATTTGGAGAAATAAAGAAAATAAATGGTGTATATTTTACTAGGCATGATAGTGAAGTGTTAGGCATTATACCTGGAGCCAGATTACAGTAACGCAATGGAATGATTTAATACAAGATATAAAGGACTTGTGTGCATGTGAGTGTGTGATATGGAAGAAGAGTTATGGCAGGGCTAGCCTCCTGGCAGTGTGAACTTTGGCTCTAGTTGATTGTCACTGTTAAAACTGACACTCCAACCCCATTTGCAAAAATCAGAAAAAGGGTTCTGGATGGATGGATGAATGAATAATGGACTTGATTGTTGCATGTGGAGACCACGGTGGTGCAGCGGTTAGTGTTGTTGCCTCACAGCAAGAGGTTCTCCCGTTCGATTCTTGGCTGGAGTGCCTTCTGTGTGGAGTCTGCATGTTCTCCCCGCAGTCGAGTGAACTTTAAAGACATGCAGGTAGGTGCGTGCGTGTGTGTGGGTGTGCCTTCTTTGAAGGATGGGTGCCGGGCTAGCAACTTGTCACCATAAAAATCCACTGCCAATCATTAGTGGACCAGAGTTCCGCTGTGGCAATCCCTAATTGGAAAAAGCCAAAAAACTTTTATTGTTGCATGTAAACCATATGATTATCTTTTCAGAAAAAAAAGTTTACTTAATATATTTGGTAATACTAAGAAAAATAGTCTTCCTAGGTAGAATATTTATATTTTCAAGAAGGCTTGAAAAGGATCTATTCAAAGTTGTTTTGCATGAAATCCAGCCATTTTTTTTTTGGAGGGGGAAATCTTTGCATTTATTTTAGGTAGTGAATGTCATACAAAAAAATGACAAAGATGTTGTGACAAAAATATTAAGAGTAAAATATGAATACATTTTCAGACTGATATGATCAAGGAAATGTAACAGCGAGATTTAAAATACTGAAGGAGAAACTGTTAAATATATGAATAAAATAAAAAATAAAGTCATGTAATAGAAGTGACATAAAATAGGAAATGTTAGTACAAAAACTTTACAGATAATTGTAACAGAACTGTCCATTGGCAGAGACAGGAAAGTGAAATTAGAGAAGCTATTACAGGTAGCAAAAAAGATATCGGTATAGCAAAGAATGTAAAGATTTTCTGTGGAGTCTGACTAATAAACTTCCAGTAAAGTCTGTGAAGTACAAGCAGTTATCTGAAAGGTTACACTATAGAGTGTCAGTGGCACAATAGGTAGCATACTCACCTTGGGTGCAGAAGGCTGTGGGTTCCATTCCCACACCAATTAGATGGACAACTGATGTGTGTAACATAAGGGAGGTGCTGCACTCCAAAGTGTGTCATCCTTTGCATGAGATGTTAAACCAATGTCCTTCTGCTTGAATTGGTGGTAGCTAAGAAGATGTAAAAGATTATACAACACCAATCAAAAAGAGTAGGGGTCCTTTATTTACATACAAAAAAACTCCATATGATACAAGATAACTTTATCTTTTCTTTTAGCATATACTTTACTTCTGTTCTTATAATATCCATATTTAATCACATTCATGTTTATTTTATCTACTTCTTTTACATCTTCAAAAAATCTTCTTTACATAGCTTCCTCCATAAATTTTTTACTATTTTATAGTTAAAAAACACATGTTCAGTAGTTTTGTCTTCTTGACAATGTAAACATATTTTATCATTTTTCTTTTTACAAGTCATATTTCGTTTTACTGGTAATTTATTTATACCAGTCTCCAAAAATCTTAACACTCTACTTTCTGATTACACAATTGGCTTATTTTTATAGCTTTATTTTTTCATCTGTTAGACTTTCCCATGGTTTTACATAGTAATGTTTAATCATTAAATTCCTATATCATAGTTTACTTCCTTTTTCTATATCATGAATTTTTATTTTCCACAAAAATATTTTTCTTGGTAATATTCTGTTTCTTCATTTCTACACTTTATTTTCTCATTTACACTTTTTTACCATACCTCAAAATGTATCATACTTATACAATTTTACTACTAATGTCTCATCTTTTTCATTTATCCACTCTAATGCTTTGTACAAATTTAATGAAACAACATATACTACTGGATTAATTAACCCTAAACTTACTTCCTCTTTATTTACACACAAAACTATTCTTTTTACTGGCTTTAATCTGGATCCCTATATAAATGAAAAGATTATCTGTGATGATACCTTTTCAAATACCGTTGGCAATATAAATACACTTGTTAGTGTGATATTTTTCCCATCAGTACTGAATTTATCTAATAAGCATATTTTCTGAATGATAATTTATATGCTCTCCAGAAAAGACAGGTTTGTTTTACTTCTTTTATTTTTTTCACACTGAATTCTACTTATATCTTTATTTCCAAATGTTATACCTAACACAGAAATTTCATTCATTGTAAAATACATACCCTATATCTTTACATCACCTAAACCTTAAATTTTATCTTTATTTAAAGCCAATCTTATCACCTCCAGACACTCATTTGTGTAACTTATTACTTCTTTTTAACCAAATTTTGTTTGTTGCAATTATTATAATGCCACTAGCATATGTTAATAGTATGGAATCCTTTAAGTGTTCTATGCCCACCTTGTTCATTTAGTAATGCATTTCATATACCATCACATTCATAACTAATGCAAGGAGTATACAATTCATTAGGCATCTCTGCCTTACACCACTCTTCATTTGCACTTTTTGGCTTAACCAGCCATTCACAAGTATTTTTACTTTATTATTACTATATGTTGACATACATAACTCCCTAACATTTCCCATATATTTTATATTCTTTCATTATTGCCCATGACATTTCATGTATAGTTGTAGCAGATGCATTATTAAGGTTTCCTATCATGATGTTCACTTCTTCTTTTCTATTCATATCATCCACAATGTCTTTATCATTAATAATTCTTGACAACCATTCCCCTTTTCATATTATTTTCATAAATATCTTATAATCATTATTATTCAATACTAATGGTCTCCGTTTTTGTCTTCTTCCTTTTGCTATATGAATTTAAGTGTTCCACTACATAATTCATTACATATAAAACCTTCATTTAACCATTCATTAAAAATATTTAAAAATATTTTTTGCCAGTCCTTTAAATTTTTATTCATTCTATACCCTATTCCACCTGGTCCTGCAGCAGAAACTATATTTACTTGTTCTTTACTTTTTCTAGCTCATATAAATAAATTCCCTTTTCTAACTCGTTATTCTCAATTTGTTACGTTATATTCACTACCTTCTTTTTTTTCTTTAAACATTTGTATACATACTGCACTACACTATTCATATTCTTTTCCTGAGTTCTTTCTATTTTTCCTTTTACATTTTTTATTTCTCTCATTACTCTACCATCTTCTACTAATCTGCTCAAGTAACTTAATTCTTCTTCTATTTTTCCTTGTAAAAATATCTTTGCTTAAATAACAGTTCTATTTTTTCCTTGATTTCTTTCATATAATTATTTTTCTTTGTCAAAGTAATTGCTGTCATTATGTTCTAAATCTTTCAATACATTATATGTTTCTTAAAATTTTCTTTCTCTATTTTTCTCAGATCATACTGCACTGTAAAAAATATTTTTTTATATTTTTCTTTAGATACAATCCACCATTCAAACCAATTTAATAAACTGTTCTCATGGTAATATGATCTTACCATAACTGTATTACTAGCCTATTTTCTTCTTCTTCATTCCATGCTTTCTCTCATTTATCCATTTTATTCTTTTGCCTATTTTATATATTCAGTGTTTTTCTTTATCTCTAGCCATATTGCAAGATGATCAGTTTCAACTACCTCCCCTCTCCTATAACTAAACCTTCTGATACAATAAAACAATCTATTTCAGTTCTATACACACCCCTTTTGTAAACCCATAATTTTTTGTCCCAAATTTTTTTAACTTACCACATCTTACAACTTCTAACATTTTTCTTATATAATTTCCTTTCTTTTTATGCTTGCCTCTTAAATCGCAATTAAAGTCTAGTGTTCATATAATATTCATATCTATTACTACATGGTCTAAATCTGATGAAATAAGCTTGCCAATTCTTTACAATTACTATAAACATATAATGTTATACTTCTATATACTTGTCCTTTCCACTTTAAATCTACAATGGTTAATCTTCCAATTTTTGTT
Organism: Protopterus annectens; assembly: GCF_019279795.1. Classification (NCBI taxonomy): domain Eukaryota; kingdom Metazoa; phylum Chordata; order Ceratodontiformes; family Protopteridae; genus Protopterus; species Protopterus annectens. The sequence goes on from NC_056735.1 coordinate 1,865,415,195, forward strand.
AATGTTACATCTAATGACTTTACTGTATTTCTGCAGAATATGGCTATTCCAGACCATCTCTCAGTTTCCAAATCCCAGATTATCTTTCCTCCCCCATACTTTCTCTGTAATCTTTCTTCATTTCTTAAAAATCTTGTCTTCTAACATAATTACATCTACATATATTGCGCCACTTAAAAATCCCTATTCTTCTTACTATATTTTTTAACACTATTGACATTTACAGAAAGCACTCTAACCTTTTGAGTGTCCCCTTTCCTTATATTTATGGTTTAATTTGTTCATAGCTAATTACTAGAGAAGCTGCCTTAATGGACCATTCTAAGCCTAGCCAATTTCCCTCCCAAAGGTGAGAATCAAACACTGTACATTGTGTCTGTGAGTCAAACACCTTAACTATTATGCCAACTTCATCCATTAGCTGTACATATTCTTTTTCATCCATTTCCTTTCTTATTTTTTCTTTTGTACTTGTCCCTTTAAATTTTATTTTTCTGTCTTTTATCCTTTACCAATAGAATTATTTTTTCCTTTATCTTCCAATTTATGACTTCTTCATCACTTATTTCAGATCCTTGTTCTACGTCCTCTTTATTATTTTTTCTCATCTAATTTTTCTTCTATTTCTACTAGTTCTAAAATGTCTTATCTATGTTTGTTTTCTTCTTTTTTTCCTTACTTTCATTTTTACAATCCATCCACAAATGTTCAATTTTGTTACATTTATAACATTTGAATTCACATTTTTCCATCATGTCCCATTTCTCCACAAATATAACATTTTCTTTTATCACATTTACTCAAATGTCCTTCTTTTTGGTTGTCCCCAGTATTTTATCTCACCTCTATCCCCTCCACATTTATCATGCTTGGTATATCTATATTTTTTCTTTCTACTTTTAACACAATATCACAATCCCATCCACCAGTCTGTAAACTCCTTTTGTCAAAAATGTTTGCGGTGTCAAGTACTTCTTTACATAAAGTTTTTAAATGTCCTTTCAAAGGCTGTCTTTACATTTCTATTTGAAATTGTACATGCATTTTTTTGTTTCCTTGCTAAATGCTTTTATCACATAAAGATTCCATGGGTTATAGTCCTTCTTTTTTTCATATTCTTCCAAGAAAATATTCCGTTGAAAAAGCAGTCTCAAATATAATGTCACAAAATTTTCTCTTTGTTAATAATAATAAATGCTCTTATGTCATATGCTTTTACACTGAAAGGCACTATTAAATTGTCCCACACTTCATGCCTGTCCATTTCTTTGTCTTCTTTACTTTGAATCCTTACCATGTAATTCTGTTTTTTTCTTCTGCCTTTTTCTTTTCTGCTTCTCCCCTTTTGCCTTCTTTTACTTTGTCTGCATATGTTTTCTTTTCCATCTAACCACTATTCTTCTGGATTGTCTCTGCATCCTCCTTTTGTATTTTCTTCATAATGTTGCCCCGGTAAACATCTCCTTAATTTTCTGGATTACTCTGCATCACCATTTTTTAAGTAAATCATCCCCAAATCCTCCTGACTAGAGAGTTATAATTATATATCCATCATTTGCAGACTCATGTCCATCAGACTTCCTTGAAACACCTCCTCGGAATCCTGTGCACATTCTACAGTCTCAGTAATTGCCTTCTCCTCCATTCTTCTCACAACTCCATTATCATCTTCTCTCTCCAGCTGTCTTCCTGTTTCTACAGGCCACGCTGTGCCTGAAATGGAAACAGAAAGCGTTCCTGCAAAATGGGCCCACTTGCAACAATGGTGAGTAGGAGAAGTTTCCCAGTATCCTGGCCAAATTTCCCTAGTAGTATAAATACCACCCCACTGCTTCCCTGAAAAGAGACCATTAGGCTAGTGGGACTAACCCAGTCAACTAAGGATACACAGATAGATAGATAGATAGATAGATAGATAGATAGATAGATAGATAGATAGATAGACAGATAGATAGATAGACAGATAAAATGTATGTAATGAGGAAAAAGCAGTTGAGTATGTTTTTAGTTTGGAAGAATGAAAAAAATTCTGGAAAGGAATGGGATATAAATGAAATATTAAAAAAATATACAAATTAATGTATTTTTTTTTACAAAGGAGTTGAAGAAGCTAGGTGGGATATAATGGATAAAGAATTGTTTGCATATGTTTGGCATATTTGGTTGGTTAGATGCAATGAAGATTTGTGTAGTAAAAAAATGAGATGAGTACGAAATAAGAAAAGTGGTTATGGATGAAAGGGTGGGGAGGATAAGGTCTATAAGATATTATGATGTTTGCATCTGATACCATATGTTTATAAAAATAAAACAGAAGTAATGCTGAAAAATATTTTTTTTTATTTTGAGTACAGGGTTGTGTTTTTAAGTTTTGCATGATATTACTTTGATTAAGTAAAAAAAAAAACCTACTCTTTTCCACATCCTGTTTGCTGCATGGACTGGAGTTTAATTGCTGCATAGAGTGGGACTGCTTAGAGATGGCTGAAAGTGCTTCCATGAAGGAATTGAGAGTTCATACTGTTATTGAAACAAATCAATTTGAGGACTGAGGATTTTCAGATGAAAAATGCTAAAGCTTGCAAAACAGGGAAAAGGTATGTAAATGAATGATAAAACAACAGTAACACTTTCTATATAATAAGCCTTTTAATAAAGTATTGTTTTGCAAAAAATAAAAAACAGCATAAAAGGAAAGGGTGGTTTATTTTCTGGCTTTCTCACTGTTAAGAATATAATTAATAAAACAGACTCATTATTTTAGATTTTTAAATATATTAAAACTCATATTTTGTATTTATTAGATGTAAGAAAGTTAGAGGATAAAAATGCAAGTTGAACACTTATGGGGACACAAAGTGTTATGGAGTGCTGGTAAAGATTTATGTAGTGGCATTGATGTAGTGTACAAATACAATATGAAATTATTGGCTTTTATGATACACATACTGGAATGATTTGTAATATGTGTTTTTTTTTTACATTAATTTTGGTTTATACTGGATTACTACTATTTATGCTCCAACTAAATTAAATGTTGTTATATACTGGGACTATTAGTATTTATGCTGCTACTAAATTAAAGGATAGAGAGGAATTGTTTAGAATATTCCATATTATGTTTCAGTCAACATGACAATTATATTAATGGGGATTTTAATTGCCACTTGAGAAAAACTAAAGGAAAGATAACTACTAACAAAAAGATTATTCTAGAAGTTCTTAACTGTGGACATTTCATATTGGGTCTAAGTGTAGGATACGCGTATGGAAGAAGAAACATTTTGACTGAAATTGCTTATTTTGCATACACAAAAGATCTTACATCACTTTTTAATATTTTATATCTATCTATCTATATATATATATAGAGAGAGAGAGAGAGAGAGAGAGAGAGATAAAGCCTGTCCATCCTAGACCATGTTGCCCTTGTATTTGAAAAGGAATTAAACAATTGACTGGATGGACACTGAAGACAAATTAATAGAAATTAGAAGTAAATATTTACAGAATCAACATTATAGTACGATTTCATATTATGACAATTGGGAAACTTTGGGTGGAAAATATATAAGCAGAAATATAATAAACTATTATGCTTTTAAGAAATATTTTAGTAACAGAAAATGGAATAGATATATGTGAGTAAAATATCTAAAGCAGTTTTACACAGATCAGAGAGTTATGATTTTAAAAAGACTAAAGAACTTATTTCTACATGAAACCAAAAAAGATAATTTCTTGTATAAGCAAAAATATATATAGTTTAAGGCACAAAATATGAAATATTATCTTTTTTAGTAAAATGGTTAACCACAAGAAAATACCACACTGGACCACCTAAAACATAGGGATGAATTTGTTGCACAATTTCAAAACTAAAATGATGTATTTAGTGTAAGATTTTATTGGAAACATGTATGCCAAATATCATATCTGTCCTAAAGAATGGCCTGTTTCTAGGCTGACAGACAAAGAAAAACATGTTGGATAAAGATATTACATTAGAAAAATTCCATAATGCATTAAGTTTTAATATAAACCCCTCACTGGGAATGGAATTTTTATAAGGATACAAAAGTACACCAAAATAACATTTCTGCACATATTAAATAAATGGTTTTATGATAGTATTGTAATTATTGAGATAAGTGAAGGTATTATAACATTTGCTTGTAAGAAGGGGGATAGATAAGACTATCCCAGTTGATTGCCATTAGCACTTACTAATAAGGATTATACATTTTTTGTAAGAGTATTCAAAAAGTGTGAGTATAGTATTAAACAGAAAATTGCATGAAGGTGTTTTGGGATAAAAGGAAAATCTAAGCTATTGCAAATATGTTAAATGAAATCATTATAGTATACAAATGTATGACTGCAGTGCTATTTTATTAGCATGTGATGCTAAAAAGGGATACAATATTCTTTCACATGACTCATTTTGGAATATACTTGATAATTATGGCATTACTGTAGAGAGTTGATTATCTGAACTAATTGGGACCTAGGGTAGCTTGAATAATCAAACTGTTCAGATAATCAAACATATAATTGAACTGGATAAAAAACTTTTAAAATCTTGTTTTTTCTGCACACAGGGAATACACTTTTCAACCATTCAGTGATTCCAATGGACAATAAAGAATATTTTTACACACAGTTGAGCTACAAGCTCAAAAAACGCACACAAGTGGCTATGTATAACGTTTACATATTCAGACATTATGATGTCTCCTACCCAAAAACTTTGGAAGACTGCATTCGTATAACTGATGTTTTGGATAATCAATGTTCAGATAATCGACTGTCTACTGTATTGTTAAAATGCTTAATCTAATAATGAGTATATATAAGCATATATAGATAAGGTCATTTAAAAAGTTTGTTATTGTATACAACTCTGCACAGCTCCTCGTGGTGTCCTGCAGAGTGATACAGGCAACAGAGAGACTCAAGAGAGACTTTTCCAGATTTAAGTATTTTTTTCTCTGTTTTTTTGCTCCGACTGCCTTTTCCCACCTAAAAGGTGAATTTCTAACTGATCTGTGTGTTAAAAAGTTTAAATTGCATTTGCCTTCTGCTTTTTATAGTTTTTGCACTTGTTTTATATCAATTTAAGTAGTTTTTGTATTGTATAACTGTTGTAGGCTACACACTAAAGTGCTCTAGCCTGGTTATAGCATTTACAGTGTTTCATGTGTGTTTTTCTGCTGTTTCCTGAAAAAAACACAAAAAATTATCTTTTCCCACCTTTGCTGAACTAGATTAGTCCAGATTTCAGGTTTTGCTGAATTCCGGACTGTGGTATAGTTTCCTGTGTTGCCCATATCCTTACTTGGATAGGAGGAAGCTTCTCTGTTCATCAGTGAGAGTGGGGAGCTTTGAGCAGACTATCTGTCCCTGGAGGAGTGGTCTCAGCCTTGAAACTAGTAGTTTATTGGCCGTTTTGGGTCAGTTCCTATCTCTTTCAGTTTCCCTGCTTTAAAACCCGCATTTGCGCGGTTTTGAGCCAGTATACAACTCCGCACAGCTCCTCGTGGTGTCCTGCAGAGTGATACAGGCAACAGAGAGACCCAAGAGAGACTTTTCCAGATTTAAGTATTTTTTCTCTGTTTTTTTTTTGCTCCAACTGCCTTTTCCCGCCTAAAAAGCGAATTTCTAACTGATCTGTGCTTTAAAAAGTTTAAATTGCATTTGTCTTCTGCTTTTTACAGTTTTTGCACTTGTTTTATATCAATTTAAGTTGTTTTTGTATTGTATAACTGTTGTAGGCTACACACTAAAGTGCGCTAGCCTGTTTATAGCATTTACAGTGTTTTCTGTGTGTTTTTCTGCTGTTTCCTGAAAAAAAAAATATATTCTCTTTTCCCGCCTTTGCTGAACTAGATTAGTCCAGATTTCAGATTTTGCTGAATTCCGGACTGTGGTATAGTTTCCTGTGTTGCCCATATCCTTACTTGGATAGGAGGAAGCTTCTCTGTTCACCAGTGAGAGTGGAGAGCTTTGAGCAGCCTATCTGTCCCTAGAGGAGTGGTCTCAGCCCTGAAACTAGTAGCTTATTGGACATTTTGGGTCAATTACTATCTCTTTCAGTTTCCCTGCTTTAAAACCCACATTTGCATGGTTTTGCACCAGTATACAACTCTGCATAGCTCCTTGTGGTGTCCTGCAGAGTGATACAGGCAACAGAGAGACCCAAGAGAGACTTTTCCAGATTTAAGTATTTTTTCTCTATTTTCTTGCTCCAACTGCCTTTTCCCACCTAAAAAGCGAATTTCTAACTGATCTGTGCTTTAAAAAGTTTAAATTGCATTTGTCTTCTGCTTTTTACAGTTTTTGCACTTGTTTTATATCAATTTAAGTCATTTTTGTATTGTATAACTGTTGTAGGCTACACACTAAAATGCACTAGCCTGTTTATAGCATTTACAGTGTTTTCTGTGTGTTTTTCTGCTGTTTCCTGAAAAGAACAAAAAAAAAAAAAAAATACTCTCTTTTCCCGCCTTTGCTGAACTAGATTAGTCCAGATTTCAGATTTTGCTGAACTCCGGACTGTGGTATAGTTTCCTGTGTTGCCCATATCCTTACTTGGATAGGAGGAAGCTTCTCTGTTCACCAGTGAGAGTGGGAAGCTTTGAGCAGCCTATCTGTCCCTGGAGGAGTGGTCTCAGCCCTGAAACTAGTAGCTTATTGGCCATTTTGGGTCAATTACTATCTCTTTCAGTTTCCCTGCTTTAAAACCCGCATTTGCGTGGTTTTGCGTGATTTTGCGCATAGCGCAGCATCGGGCAGCGCCGCTTAATGGGTTTAAACTATTACCGGCTCCACAAAGTCTGCTCTTCACTTTTTCCTTTAGAACTGTTCTAAATCTCAAAGTAAGCACTCCATCTTCATTCTAAAGCCCTGCAGTTGCTCGTATAAGTAATCTTATAAGTAAGCACTAATAAACTAAAGCACTACACCCTTTTATACTCCCTTTAAGTACTTGGCTCCCTATTGGTCCTTTTTGATCAGTCAAAAAGTAATTCCTTATGCTATTCTGGCACGTCCAAAAGTCAGTTTCGGGTTTACTCTCCAGTCCAGCTGGTGAATCTGAGAATCTTGAGGCAATGTTACAACTGCCTTATGTACACAGACCACCCTCTCCTCCTCCTAACAAGTTCAAATATATGTGGGAGATGCAACTGTATAGCCAAACTGGAGGCTGAGCTCTCCTCAACCCAGTACTGGCTCAGTCAGTCAGGAGGAGAAGGTAACCACACACACCACAAATCCAGTCTCACATAGACCTATCGCAACAGCAAACCAAACACATAAACACACAAAAACATACTCGGAGGCTCTAAATAAAAATCTGCCTAAGCAGAAGAGACCTCCAAAGCAGACATCCAAGCAACCGCTACCCCACAACAACACCCACATATCACATAGTTCACAAAGTCACTGTGCCACACAGTCACAGCCCTTAAGGCTAAACAACACACCTAATAAACTTGTAATAGGTGACTCTATTGTCAGACACACTGACATCCCACTCACCAGGCTGAACAAGGAGAAGGTCACTGTAAGCTGCCTGTAGGGTGCCAGGATCTGCCACATAACACAAGCACTCAGGTCACTCCAAAGCAGTACAAATATGACTCCGTCATTGTCCATGCTGGTGTGAATGACCTGAGACGTACCTCCCTCGACTACATGAAAAGAGACATAGAGGAGCTCTCTGATCATGTAGCCCAGGCCGGTATGACCCTGACCTTGAGTAGCATCTTAACCTCACCAAGAATGATACCACAGTATAAAGACAAAATGATCAATTTTAACAATTGGCTAAAGTACTGGTGTCATTCAAAGGGGATCCAGTGTCTGTCAGCCTGGGATGACATGCTCGACAAGCCACATTGCTTCGCTAGGGATGGCTTGCACCTGTCACCCCTGGGCTTTCGAATATTGGCTAAGACTCTTGCCACCCCCATAGTGCCTTTTTTAGGCAAGGCTCAAAAGACAAACCCACCTCCATAGACAACACAAGGAAAAAGAAACTAAGGGTAATGCTGCTCAATGCCAGAAGTCTAAACCTCAAGATGCATGCACTCGAGGCTCTCCTCAGTATGGAGAATATCAATATCTGTGCAGTAACAGAAACCTGGGTCAAGGCTCCCGAGAGCACCTCAGCACTACCAGGTTATACCTCAAACCATGCTTTTCGGCCCCAAAACTCGGACTGAACCACAAAGGGAGGGGGAGTATCCATATTCCTCAAAGATACCTACACCTCCAGGTTAGTGGCACTGCGCGAAGCATCGGAGACCATCCATGTGCAACTAACAGTGGGCAAAACTGCCTTTCAGTTTGTAGCCTGCTACAGACCACCCTCCCAAACTCAGGAATCCCACTCGGCTTTCCTGAGAACACTGGAGAATATGAAGGTCTCTCCAAACACCATTATATTGGGTGACTTCAACTACCCAAACATAGACTGGGAGCACTACTCAAGCCGCAACACCCTCGCCCAATGGTTCCTCAAATTTATAAACTCAAATGCTATGGAACAATTGGTCACCACTCCCAGAAGAGGGGAAAACATATTGGACCTGATCATCACCAACATGGGGACTCTATGTTCCATACCAGAGGGATACCCCTCATTGGTAAGATCTGACCATAAATTAATTTCACTGGACATCCATATCCCGTCCCCACCCCCAGCCAAGGAAACCACAGTGAAGAACTTCTCAAAAGCAAACTTCACACTTCTCAAAACCGAGGTGGAATCCTTCAAAGCCCCCGGGCCAGTGGAAAATACGGCCCAAACTGCAGAATCCTTTACAAACGCATTCTATGGACACCTACAGGAATGCATGGATCGTGCTATCCCAAATAAAACCAAGACTCACTCCTCCAAAGGCAGGAGACCTGTCTGGTGAACCCCAGCCATAAATAAGCTATACAACAGAAGGAGGAAGCTACTACATGATAGAGCAAAATCCCAAAAAGGGAAGGCATCTCTGATCAGTACTAGCAAGAAACTACGATCCCTCATAAAATCATCTAAGGCCAGCTTCGAAAGAAAAATTGCACAAGACGCTAAAGATAATCACAAGGCCTTCTTTAGTTATGTCAGAAACCTGGGTGGCAACTCCCAGATATGCTCTGAGTTAGTGCAAAATGACAAAAAACACACTGAACCCACAGATATTGCCAACATCCTGGCAGACAGGTTCAGTGCAAACTTCTCCCCCCCTTCCCCCCTAAAAGAGCAAATGTCTGTCCCAACAGAGTGTAGCCTCCCTGACAATACAGATGCACAGGTGAGAGCTGCCCTCTCCAAAGCAAAAAACACAGCATCAATGGGACCGGATGGTGTCCTGGGTTGCATCTTACATGAGCTCCAAGAAGAACTGAACCCTCACATAAAGTCACTGTTCAATCTCAGCCTTACTACAGGATATGTACCCAAGGAATGGCATACAGCAACAGTGGTCCCACTCCACAAAGGTGGTGCCACAACAGACCCCGGAAACTATCGCCCTATAAGCCTGACTAGCCTGGTCTGCAAAGCTATGGAGCGTATCATCATGGAATTCATAAACAAAGACATTGGGAACCTCCAAACACTGGATCCTACCCAATTCGGCTTTGTTAAGGGCAGATCTTGCCTCTTGAACCTGGTCGACTTCTTTGAAACAGTCACCAAGGCCATAGATGAAGGGAAGGTAGTCCACACAACCTACCTGGACCTCACAAAAGCCTTCAACACAATACCCCACTCAGGTATCATAAATAAGCTCACCAGCTTAAATTTCAACCCCTATGTCACAAGATGGGTTGCAAACTGGCTGAGGGATAGAACCCACATGGTCAGAATTGCAGGTGCCATGTCAGACTCTAAAGCACTTACAAGTGGCATCCCACAAGGCTCAGTCCTGGGACTTCTCTTGTTCAGTATATATTTCTCTGAGGTTCAGGTTAACACGGGAGGATTATGGCTGACCAAGTTCGCAGATGACTGCAAACTGGGTGCCATAATCGACTCACTGACTGACACAAGCATCCTCCAAAAGGGTCTCACAGAGATGGATAACTGGTGCCAGAGCCATGGCCTAAAGCTAAATGCCAAAAAGTGCATAGTCATCCCCTTTGGAAAAAACAAAGTGCCCACAAATTACCACATAGGTGGTAATCCATTAAGTACGGAAGAAGTAATTAGGGATTTGGGGACCCAAGTAGATAGCAATCTCTCCTTTGACAATCACGTTGCCAAAGTGTTTAGAAGGACCTTCTATATAGCCCACCTTATCATGAAAGGTTTCACATCTAGATCAAGAGAGGTCATTGTGCCCCTCTACTCATCACTCATCAGGCCCATAATTGAATACAATGTCCTATTCGGGATGTACCTTACCCGACACCTGCAGCAACTGGAAAGACCCCAAAAGTACCTCACCAAGAGGATCAAGGGACTCAAACAGATGCCCTACGCAGTTAGGCTAAAGAAACTCCAGCTCTGTTCAGTTGCTTACCACCTACTCAGAGGCGATCTGTGCCTGACGTATAAAGCCATGTCCAACCCAGAATTAATGGACATGCTCCACCTCAGGAAATCCAAATCCCTTAGAGCTACATACTGCAGGGACTTAAACCTCAGCACAGAAATAAATAGGACATGCTGCAGGGACAGATTCATATCCCAGAGGCTCCCCTCACTCTGGAACAAAATCCCAATCCATGTTAGGCAGAGCCCCTCAATGACCCTCTTCAAGAGAAATCTTGACGAGTGGATGGGAGATCGTAGGTTTACCCCTGGGATCTCTTCTGTGTCCCTACTAGACAGAGGCACAGTAAACTAACCTTAAAAGGGCTATCTTCTGTGACCTACTATACAGAGGCACAGTCAACTAATCTAAAAGGGTGGCGAAAGCCAAACACACTCTGGCTAGGCTTATAAATGCCCTAGGGCAGATAGCCTAGTATCAGCCTATGAACCTATGTTTAGAAAATAGCTACAAGTCAGGAGAGATGTTAAACAGAGGTGTTCTTGATGTGGGTTGTTTAGTTATGACACTACTATTGAAGAATGCAATATCAAATATAAAGAAGCAAGAATGGAGATTGTATCTGGGTTATATATTCTCTTATTTTTTTATCTTCGGCAGATGACAAGTTTAATTGTTAAATCTAGTGCTTGGTTGCAATTTACATTTTTCAGATATAGAATATCTCCTTAATTTAACAGGTTTATTTTTTAATTAAAAAAGTATGGGTTTTGGTCACAATGAAGTTTTTAAAAATATTACTTTTAACATTATTTCAATATCATTATTAGGACTAACATTTGGGAATGATTTGATATATATCAGGCACAATGGGAATGTGTTTGAGAAAATTTGACATCTATTATAAATATATCTATCTTTCAGAAAAAATATTTCTTATTTTCTGTTGTTTTTAGTACTTTTGGATAGTTAGGTAGTGTATTTCCATTACCAAAAGGAAATAGAAAATATTGTTAGCAATATTTTTTTAATTTTTGTAGGGTAATATGTTGAATCGTAATAAAAGAAATATTAATTGCAAATACAAGGAGGAGGATTTGGATTAATTAATCCAATTGTATATATTTTTTTCACTACATTTATACTGTTTATTGACAAATTTAAGATAAAAAGATAGTGATGTACCTGGAAATATAATATGGGTAAATATAAGGAGATCTGGGAAATTCTACAAAATCATAACAGGAAAGCAATATGTCATTTTATTATTTAGGAATATGCTGATAAAACATGAAGTCAGAAAATACATATTTTGAAAGCCATGTCCAACAGAAAATTGTAGTATGAATATACGGGTATGAATATATCACAGATACATTTTATTATGAAAAAAAAATGTGGAAAACATATTGTACATGTAAATGTTGGATAAAATAAAGACACGCAAAACGTAAACATGTTCCTGAAGTTCAAGCCTTTCTTTGGAGACTTATGTTAGGAAAACTGCCTGTAAAAGGGCAAATTATGTATAAAACAATGAAAATAGAGTATACACTATTTGTATCCCTGAGGAGACTATAGAATATGCTTTACTATTATGCCCAAGAATACACATTGTTTTGGGAACATGTTGATAAAAAATGCATAATTTATATTTTATGCCCTATTTTTCATGACATCTTAATATATGGAACATATGAAAATTTACAGTATGATGTTAAAGACAAGATACACTGTTGCTTGCTGCTTTATGGATAGTATTGATTGCCAGATGTGAGGTATTTTTTATAGAATAAATTAAGGAACTGTTCTTTCATTTTAGAAAAATTGAAACAATGGTTATGGAAAAAGGGTTGAGGAAATATTTGTGGTTAATATGAAACTAACATTTATGGATTTTATTTATATTCTATGATGCGATATTGCCTTAGTTTAAAGTCTACATTATTATTTAGAGGAATATTATATTTCTTTGCTTACAAAATGCTTATTAAATTTGTCCTACTCTTTTCAGCAACTGGAAGGAGCTGTAGAGCTTTCCAGCAGAAGAATGGGAGAAGAAGGAGCAGATGAACCAGGGGTATAGTCGAGTGTATGGAGATATCAGATGTTGGAAAAGAGATGGATAATAATGTTACACAGAGTGAATTGGCTGTTCTAACTCAAGATTAATTGGAATCTTCATTGCTGAAACAAATAATTAACGAGGAAGAGGCTATTTCCTGACCAGGAGTAAAAGAAACTGAACTGGTGATGAAAATATAAACTTTGGGCAGAACCAATAAATTTAGTTAAAGGGAGACCATCAGACCTTAATGCAAACAAACCATGATGTTGCAACATGGAGTTATAATTCCAGAAGGATAACAGCAGACTCACGCAAAAAGACACTATGCAGAAGTGGCAGCACCAACTGAGGCAATACTGGAAAAAAAGAGTACCTGAAAGAAAAAGCTAAATTGTGAGAATCTATTTAAAATAATACAAAGACATTGGTAGATATACTGTTTGGGATAAACTGATTTCTCCATTGGGTTTTTCAGTTTCTGAAATGAGATCTATAACACAAATGGAAAACAATATGTTTGTAATGTAACACTTTGAAAAGTTTTTTTCTTTAATTCACAAGTTTTTATGGTAAGTAACAAAAAGACTGAATACCCATCAAATTAATAGGTATTTTTTACTAGAACATCAAATGTTATGAAAAAAAAACACAATATACATTTTAGAATAGGTATATTTACTGAACTACATGGACTGATTCAAAGCCATGTTGTACTTGGTATCATACAGACTGCTGATAGGTGAACTGTGTCTGGCATTCAAGGCATCCTCCAACCCATTAGTGATGGATTTACTGTACATCAGCAAATCAAATGGCATCAGAAATACTCAGTCTAGGATCTTCTGCAATATCAACAGATCAGTTTGAAGGGACAGGTATATCTCGCAGAAGACACCCCTGCTGTATGTGAAACAGAAAATTTACCCGAGGAGGACTGTCCCTGTACTACTAATGGACATAAGCAGCTCCTAAATGCTTTATCCTGAGCATGGGTCTCCTAAAATTATCTATGGTATGATCCCAGTTATTCTCATTAGAGGTGATATATAATTATCAACCATGAGATGGGTAAGGCCAGTCTATAACCAAATGGGATAGGTTATTTTGAGCAGAAAAAGGGAAACTGGCTAGGTTTAAAATGGCCCACAATGACAGTTAGCCTAATACTTACCTATGAACCTATGATACTAGGCAGTTTATTTAGAGTTAGAAAAGGAATGGCATATTTGTAGAAAAGGCATATACACTGAAATATGTTTGGAATATGACATGGCAGTAGAAACAAGGAAAGGATACAATATAATATACTGAGAGAAATGTATGAAATTAATATGAATAGAATATAGAATGATTTAATACTACAAAAGTATCTGGTTAAAAGCAGAAGAGGAAGTGAATAATTTTCTTGGAAAACTAATACAACATAATGAAAAATATGATATGGAAGGTGGAGTATGATAAAGGAAATAACATACGAACAAGAGCTGAGATATTGAGTGTGGTAGAGAAATATTTATATGAAATATATAAAAGGAAAAAGAAAGTACACAAATAAAATGCTGAGTGAAGAAAGTAAATGCAGCTCTAAAAAGGAGTTAGAGGAGCTGGAAAAGGCAATAAGTAATGGGAAGTCAGATACTGTCTCAAGAGAAGATGGAACTGGATATGAATTCTATAAAACAATATCAGAAGAGGGAAAAAACTTTCTTAGATGTACTTAATGAATGGTTTGATGAAGGATTACAAGACAAAAATATCTGCATAGGACTAATAAAATTACTTTTGAGGAAAAAAAGCTAAGACTAAGTTGGAACACTGTAGACTTGTAACTTTAGGAAATACAAATGACAAAATTATGATGAGCATTTTACAAGATGTTTACGGAAATACTAAAGAAGTAATAGGAGATGGAGTATATGGAGTGAAGGGAATCAGTATTAAAAAAGTTAGTGATAGTTAACAAAATACTATAATTGTATTATAAAACCAGAAGTGCAGGGTAAAAGTTGTATGTGATATTCATAAAACTTATGTAGCACATGAAGGCATATGGAGTATGTTAAAAGAATATAGGATACCACAGGAAATATTAACATTTATTAAGGGAGAGTATGACTGCTCCTGGACAAGGTCAGTAGTTTACTAATGAGTAAGGCAGAGAATAAAAGTTGAGAAAAGCATAAACCAAGGATGTCTTTTAAGCACAATATTATTCAGACTAATAATGAACGGGTTTATAGGGCAACTGCAATCAGAAGAGTGGAGTTAAAGTACAATAATGAATTAAGCTGATGATTTAGTAATTATAGCAATTAACAAAAAGATTGGTAATAAGTTAATAGCTGCATTACAAAAAGTAGAATTGTGTATTAACATAGAAAAAAAGTGGAGGGTATGGGAAGTAACTAAAATCAATGGTATTTACTTTAATATGAAAGAAATAAGATGTTATGTACTCACCATAACATTACATGTTTGTTGTCCATCTCGCCTTCATTCATTGCTGGTTGGGTTCAGAACCGAGAATCGGTTCCGACTTGGCCTATACAAGAGCTCGAGAGCTTCTACCGGCTCGTGGCTATACCCTATCCCATCATGCTCATGGAAGATTACCCAGATCTTGTTTGCAGATACTATAACTGCTACCCCTAAACATATAACCAAGTCCAATAAAAAACTAAGGAAGAGATTCAGAGAACATCAAGTTCCAATTAGCAATAAACCTCTCGATCCTCCAGGAGTGAAGGTTGGGGGAAGGAGGGTAGAGTGCAAGAATGAAGGTGAGATGGGCAACAAACATGGAACGTTATGGTGAGTACATAACTTCTTAATGTTATGTTGTGCTATCTCGCCATCATTCATTGCTGGTTGGGACAGCATCCCTAGCACCTTCTTTCTTGATTGGCTCAAGGGAAAATATTCTTCAGAACAGTGGACCCAAAAGAGGTCCTATTCCTGGAGGCCAAATCAACTTTGTAATGAGTGATAAAGGTATAAGGCTTTATCCATGTTGCTGCTGCACAAATTGAATCCATGGGTAGCCTTGCCTGAAAGGCCAACGAGGTTGCTATATCTCTCGTGGATTGACCTTTTATTTTTCCTGATAGTTCTCTATTCTGAGATCTTTATGTGAAAGTTATACAATCAGTAAGCCACTTGGAAAGAGTGACCTTTGATATGGGGGCACCCTTCTTTTTATCTGAAAAAGATACAAACAGTTGTTCTGATTTCCTGAACTCCTTTGCTCTATGAAGGTAGAAACATAACTGTCTGTGTACATCCAATTGGTGTAATTTGTATTCTGACTTGTTGCCATAGTCTAGGGAAAAAAAAAACAGGCAAATTGATGTATTGATTTAAATTAGCTTCTGAACATACTTTCGGGAGGAATGCAGGGTTAGTTCTCAGGGAGACTGATGATGCAGGTTCAAAGGGAGGAAGGATCAAGGTGGACAACACAAAGTTTAGGTCCCATGGCATTGGTGGTTCTTTCACTGGAGGCCTTAGTAAGAAAATACCTTTCAAGAAAGCTTTGCAAAGCCTGTGGGACATGAATTTTAGTCCCATTTCTCCAATGTGATAGTTTGATATAGCAGCTAATTGAACTCAAATAGTAGCTACAGCTGCACCTTCATCAAAAAGCTTAGCTAGAAAATCTAATACAGCTATTATAGGGGCAGTAAAAGGATCAATGTGGTTGTTGCAAGCCCGATGGGAAAACCTTTTCAATTTGCTAGAATATAATTTTCTGGTTGACGCCTTATGAAATGAAATCAAAATATGTTTCACTGCTGGGGAAATGTCTAGAAGGCTGGCTATGAGTGGAACTGGAGCAGCCAAGCTGTCAATTTGAGGGTTTGAACTGATGAATGGAGCATCCCTGAGGGATGAGTCAGGAGGTCTGGAACTGGGTCCTCTCAGAGATGGGGGCCATAGAAAGTGGAACCAAATCTGAGGAGGCCAGTATGGGGCAATGAGTATTAAACTGCTCCTCAACTTGCTTGCTTTTTGAAGGACATTGGGGATCAAGGGAAATGGAGGAAAGGCATAGAGGAGACCCGGGGGCCAATTGTGTATAAGTGCATCCCTTGGTGACTCCCCCAGAGGGAAGATCAGGGCAAAGTAGCTGCTGCATTTGGCATTCATGGACGTGGCAAAGAGGTCACAAAAAGGATGGCCCCACTTGTGGAAAATCTCTTCCACAAGTTCCTGTTTTAGGGATCAGTTGTGAGTCATTAGAATAGCTCTGCTGAGTTTGTCTGCTATCACATCGGACTTCCCTGGGATGTGTGTTGCTGTCAAAAAATGTTGGGAAGAAACTTCCCATTGCCATACCCTCTGGGCCTTTTGACATAGGGAGTAAGACTTGGTTCCTCCTTGTTTGTTTATGTACCACACCACTGACATGTTGTCTGTCTGGACTGCAATTGTTCCTAGTGGAAGGGGGTCCTGGAATGCCTGCAATGCCAAAAGCATCACTCTCATCTCTAGGACGTTGATATGCAAGTGGTTCTCATGTTCCTGCCAAACACCTTGAAAAGTCTTTCCCAGATAATGCCCCCCCACCCTATCTGGGAAGCGTCTGTGGTCACTGTGGCTATTGGTTGCATAAAGATGAATGGTCTGCCTGAATCCACTTGAGTGGAGTGAAGCCACCAGTGCAGATCCCTCTTGCAGGATTCTGTTATGATAATCTTGTGAGACATGGGCAGCACCTGCATAGACCACTGGGTGAATAGTAGTCAATGAAGAATCCTCATGTGGAGATGAGCTAAGGGTATCATGGTTATTGCTGCCGCCATGGTACCCAAAACTTTCAAAACAACTTTCGCTTGCACTTTTTTCTTGGTTAAGAGGTTTTTGACTTGCTGATGTAAGGTTTGAATCCTCTCAAAAGGAAGCTTGACTAACATTTGTTTTGCATTTAATCTGCCTCTATAAAGACAATATGTTGTGATGGCAACAAGGCAGATTTTTCGAAGGTTATCGTGATGCCTAGCTGAGAGCAAAGATGAATAGTGGTGTCTCTTGCTCTTGTTAGTAGATGCTTGGTGGTGGTGGTTAGGAGCCAGTCGTCTAAGTATGGAAACACCCGGAATCCTAGACACCTCAAGTGAGCCGTAACCACTGCCATACATTTGGTGAACACTCTGGGGGCTGTAGTGAGACCAAAAAGAAGAGCTTGAAACTGGTAGTGACTGGCTCCCAGCTGAAAGCATAAGTGTCTCCTAGATCGCTTGTCCATTTTTATGTGGTGGTAGTACGCATCCTGGAGCTCTATCGAGCACATCCAATTGTCTTTCCCCAGAAAGGGGAGTATCGACTGCAGTGTCACCATCCAGAACTTTGACTTATTATGGATTTGTTTAGTCTGCTGAGATCCAAAATGGGCCTCCAGTCCCCTGTCTTTTTTGGAACTAAAAAGAACCTTGAGTAAGTTCCGGATCCAATTTGGTCTGCAGGGACATTTCGGATGACTCTTTTTTTTTCTAGCAACTTTTGTACCTCGCGAGGAGCATAATCCCTTTGATTGGGTGGAACATCTGGAACTGAATTCTTTTCTAAGGAGGGAGAAAAAAGGTATCTAATAATCTCTGGATATAATTGTTTGTACCCATTTGCCTTTTCTTATTTTTAGCCAGGCATTTGGGTACAATGACAAGTGACCCCCAACTGCCTCCAGAGATGGACAAACAGGCCTCCTTTCAAGAGTGCTGAAAGGGCCTACTAAGGAAAGTATCCCTGTCACCCTGGTTTTGCGGACCCTTTCTGCCATGTGGTTGGCATCTTCTATTGTTATTTCCCCCTCTGCCCCTGGAGGAAGAATCACCATGTGCATCTGGGAAAGCTCTCTGGGACTTACAGAACCACATTTTTCTCCCCTTCTGGCCTCCCTGGGAGGGTGGGAGAAACAGACTCCAATGTCAGAAAGAGTCTTTCCCTCTTGTTTACACCTGCTTAGAGTCTCTTTAACCTTTGACCCGAACAAGGACGAGCCGTCAAAAGGGGCGCTAATAAGGGAAGACTTGAAGGGTTCTGCGAAATCACATAAGCGCATCCAGGAATGCCTCCTTAAGGAAATTCCTGCATCTGCTGCCCTACTCGCTTCATCAGCTGCAAAAGAGATAAGTCGCATGGAGGAGTTTACCACAGAGTTTAAGGTAGAGAGGTGGGAGGACACCTTGTCTGAAACCCCCGCAGCTATGGAACCTTGGAGGTTATCTCCTACCTCATTCAGGAGATCCTTCTGAAGCCTATTGAAATGAATCAGGTAATTCAGTGACCTAAGGGCAAAGGAAGCTGAAGAAAACATATGCTTTCTGTATCTGTCCATTGGTCGAGACTCTTTACTCCTTCTTGGTGGCTACCACCCCCACCATAGCATTTACCGGGACACCTTTACTGAGGAACTCCCTATCTGAGGAAGCAGTAATTAATTTATTTGGCCTCGTAGGAACAGGTTCCACTGAGTCCACAGAGCCCCACAGCTTCTGACTGACTACATTCATGAGCTGGTCGAAAGGTGGAGACACCCACAAGGTGGAAGAGCGAGACCCGAAAGCCTCCAGGTACACAGACTCATCCTCAGAAGGCTTGATGGATTTCCAGCCACCTCTCTGTTTAAGTATCTCTAGGATATCTGAAAAGCAGACCTCCTCAGAGGGTGACCATGGGGACCCTTCTGACTCATCAAGGTCTGTGTCTGAAGTGATGACTCCTCAGGGGAGTCTAAATGCTTCCTCTTGCATAACCTCTTCCAAGGGACCTCCTCAGAGGGATACTCTGGTGAGGTTTCGGAAGAGATCACTTCACCCAATGGGGCATCCTGGGGTTTTGGGTATCCATGCCTGGGTGGAAGAGATGGCACCGAGAAAGACACTGGCGTTTTAGGGGGAAGAGTACTTGGACCTGAGAGCGGAGGCTCCGAGGAACCAGAAACCACCCCCTGAACCAAGGCGGTGGGCTCTGAGGCTGATGTAGGTGCTGGGCTCACCCACGCCGAAGCCCCAAGAGGTAGATTCAGGTCAGACAACTGTCCAGCCCAACTTTCCTCCCCGGACCCAATGGGAGAGGGTCGGCTCCTAGACCTCTTGAATTCTGATGGAACCAAGGAGGTCGGAGCAGTAGTCAGGCCCGAAGGTCCCAGAGCAGGTCTAAGCACTGATGGTTCCGCTACAATTGGATCCAAGCACTCCAGCTACAAAGCCCCAGACTGGGTCGGAGGAGGAATCGATGAAGGGGAAGTGATGTTGGTTGGCTCCGAATCCCTCTGGACGGAATTGACAGTATCTTGGCCAGCACCAGCATCCGTAAAAGTCTCTTCACCACCCGCTCCACATCATCATCTGAAAGACTTCTGGAGAATCAAGAGGACAGGGTCAGGGACCTCACTGGCTGTAGCAAAGGCAATCTCAAAACTGGGGAGACCAGTTCCAAGACTGGGAAATGGCTCTGAAAATGGAACTCTGTCGGCCCCGAAATCACTATGGGAGCCGAAGAGGGAGATTTCTTGGGCCCGAAAGCCTTTGGGTCCGAAGATGATTCTTTGGCCTGTTTTTTTACTGGCTCCAAAGGTGGAGCAGTAGAAGAAGTACTCTTTCCTGATTTTTCTGATCTAGAAAATGGACATTTCTGAGTAGTTTTAGAGGTATTCTGATTCTCTTCCAAAGCCTCAAAGAATGACATTTTTAATAAGCCTCTTACTATGAGTTTGTTCCTTCTTTCCATCAGTACCCTGGAACTAAAGGCATAACAGAAGGAACATGACTCCTGAAGGTGGACAGCACCCAAACAATACACACAGCTGGTATGTCCATCAGTCAGTGACATTTTTGACTGCATTTATAGCACTTTTTAAAACCTGAAGGTTTTGCTTCTTTAGTATCCTTTGACATAATAACAAAGGTTAACACACAACCAAACAAACTAAACCAACTAGGAAAAAAAACAACAGAAATTTTTTTTTTAACAAGGGAAAGTTAGCACGCAATAAAGTAACTCTATTTCACTAACTACCAGAAAGAAAAAGGAGCAGTTCTTACTAAAAAAAGGAACTGACTCCTACTGCAGAAGAGAAGACAGGAGAAGAAAGCCCTCTAAGTTAAATGGGCTGAAGGAAGCCCTCTAAGTTAAATGGAATACCCAAAGGGAAAAGCAGAGAAAAATTAGTCCAAAAACACTCTAATTTAAACGAGTTTGGAGCCGGGATAGGGAAAAAAGGTCAGACAGGTCTAGCGGTAGAATGACGGCCACCAGAAAAAACACAAACAACAATAACAAACACTCAAAACTACAAAATACTAGTCCTAACTGCCAAAGTTTTCAAACTACAGCAACAAAAATGATTTTCTAATAATTTTGTAAAGCTAACAAAAAGAAAGGATTCCACTTAGCCTAGAGCCTGAATGGAAGCACCTGGTCTTGTTTAGTGGCAAACGAGATCTGGGTAATTTTCCCTGAGCATGATGGGATAGGGTATAGCCAAGAGCCAGTGGAAGCTCTTGAGCTTTTGTATAGGCCAAGTCGGAACCAATTCTTGGTTCCGAACCCAACCAGCAATGAATGAAGGTGAGATAGGACAATATGACATTTAAGGTTTGGGGGTATAAATTTTGGGGAAGAAATAATTTGCGAAGGACAATGGGAAAGGGTGCTTCAGGATTTACAAGACATAATATAATTGTGGAAAGTATATAATTTGTACATTAAGAAAAAAAGTATATTTCCATCATTCTTTTTTCTAAGAAAGTTAAATTATATTGGAAGCATGTACCCATTGCCAAAGAAGTTGGAAAAAAAGTATTAGAGCTGAATTTTTATAGCATACAGGACTCTTGTTTAAACTTCAAGGTATTTTATATATAATAAATATGAATGAAGGACTTAGAGTTAACACATATTGCTGTTTTTCTACATTCCTTACATTTATTTTGGATATTGCAGCAGATTAAAATTGTAATAGGATTAATTATAGGATGAATTTTGAGTACTAGTATATGGCACTTATTCATGAAAAAATGGGGCAAAAGAAAGAGAAAGACAGAAACAGAAGAACATTATGATAAGGTGAAGGCATGGTACAAAGATTAGGATAACTTAGAAAAGTCCTAGCAGGCATGATATAAAAATATAATGGAAAAAGTTTTATTAAACTGGTCCATTGGATAAGTTAAGCATAAATATTAAGTGCAGTACAATGAGATGAATGAAAATATTTTAGTATGTTAATGAATGCAAGGACTTTATTGAGGTTAAAGTCATACAGGCTACCAGTAAAAGGGTTAAAGTAAAACCAATATGAAGAAATGCAATGCAACAATGTAAGGAAGAAGAAACAGTAGAAAAAGTTTTCAGAGGAAATAAGAATGAGAAAAATGTGAAAAGAATGAAGGAATATGGAAAGAAACCAGCATAAAACAGACAACAATGGATAAGATAATGTATGGTCATGGTAACAAAGTCAATTTAAAATGTGTAGAATAAGTAGGCAAAACATTTTGGCACAGTGGTGCAGTGGTAGCATTATCACCTCACAGCAAGAGGTTCTCCGGTTCGATTCTCAGCTGGAGTGCCTTTGTGCTGAGTCTGTTTGTCCTCCCTGCATTCATGTGGGTTTTCTCCGGGTGCTCCGGTTTCCTCCCGTATTACAAAGACATGTGTCTGGAGCATTTCTCCCTGAGCCTCTGCTGAAAATTGTCTTTGTTCCAAGTTGGACTTTCCCAGTAAACAAATGTTAAATAAATTGTTTGTACTTGGTTTCTGTGGAAAGCAAGACGTGGGGAGACATTGTATAACAACATACAGGATTTAGGACAGATTTTCAAAAAGTGTAATTGTGGTTGTGGATTAAAGGGTTGGGGGTTACACATTATAGTTGTGCATAAATATATATATACTATGATAAATATGTATTTGCTTTTAATGTTATACAAAATATGTAAATGTGGGTTTAATAAAAAACTACTCTTTTAGGTAAGTTTCATGGAATTTTGCTTTACATTCACCAGAGCTACTACCAACTCAGGCAGCTAAGACTTTAGTTTAACATCTCATCCAAAGACAGGATAGTATATTACCCTAGGACAAGATGTCTACTAAATGTCATTAGGAGTACTAGTGTACAAGGTATGCTTTTTCAAAAAAGGGTACAACAAAAAAGTGCATATTACAATGAATGGGAAATTTATTTGTCAAGCAACTACAGTCAAGGCACAGTAAAACTACATCTCTCAGATCAGATGCAAAGTTTGCTGTTGTACCTTCTCAGTATGTATCCACAATAAAAAATGCATTCCTTAATAAGAGGAAAAAATTATACAAACATAAGTGCCCTCTTACCAAAATAAATAAATGATCAAATAAAAAATCCTGCAAACAATCTAATGATAAATTGTCCATGTTAAACCTTGCAAAAGGTATGTACATGTAACTGATATCTTCATGATGATGTTTGTTTTCCACAATGCAAAATGAATGTGTTAAAGTTCCTTCACTTACATGAGAAGTTTTCTTTATTTAAGCAATAACCCATGACTGGATGTGGGTAATGCTGGATTTAACCACAGTTGGTATGGTTTGATCACAAGGATGAAGGGTGGGTTAATCCACCCACACTCAGGAGTGGGTTATTGCTATTATACAATGACATTACTTAAGAAAGAAATTGCTTACCTTTCCTAAATAATGTCTTTGTATAACAATGCCATAGTGTATTTTTGCATTCTTTCTCCTTTTCTGATGTACTGCGCATGTGTATGGGACTGATGTTCTTAACTTGCACAGTGCAGTGCAGGGAAAGCAACAGAAAAGTGAGAATCTCTGATGCTCTTTTTTTCTTTAACCAATATTTTACAAGGGACAACCAAATTACAAGAAAAGCATGTACATTTCTGACAATTTATTTTGCAGAATGATTTTTCTCATATTTTGCTGCCCTGTAAGCATATGCCAATAGAAAATTCTGACTGCTCAATGGCACTTCAGTGGCTGGACTTTTTTCTACTGGTATATGTTTAATTACAACAGGCATGCTGGGTGGGCTGTCCAATCAGTGTGCACGTTTTTGAATAACAATGATCCATTATTATATAATTTTTATTTGTTTATTTGGAAACGATTGCTGCTTCCCACTAAAGTCAGCCAGTTTTAGATAAGAACAGCAATTTGTAACTTGGGCATAAACTATGGTTTTACAATGTATTTTCTTTTAATGAAAGAGTATTGACTATATAAGCTCATTCTGCAAACATCAAGAGTAGGAAAAAAATCTCAAGTAAAGTTCCATTATGGATTCTAAGATTTTTATCACATTACAGCATAAATCCTATGACCACGTTTGTCACTCATAAATCTATTACTAATTATGCTCCCACAGTTCTGTTATGTCTTTTAACGATTTAAAGATGTCATCTTTTATAATGTGAAGATTCCAAAATTCCTAAGGAGTACAATGGGAAAAAGTTATAAAATATTCTGTAGTTAAACATCTCAAAAATTATGTAACATACATCTCAGAAATGTCATTTTAGTATATCCAATAATGCAAATAAATGCCATTGCCTGCAAAATGGAGTCAACTACCCACAGTGCTTTGTCACTTCTCCACTGATTATTTCAGGAATAAACTTGATGTGGGTAACGTTGGATTTACTCATGCAAACAAAGCCAGATATGGGTAAACCCATCATAACACCCATTTGTGGATTATTGCTATTATGTAATGACATTATTTAACTCTTTCACTCCAGAGCAAGTCAGAAAATGCTGACTGCTTACTTCCACCATGGGAACAACAATGCAGCCTGAGCTCTTTTTCAGATAATCCATTTGTAATACCATACAGAAAACAAATGCTCATAACTCTTTAACCATAAGAGCTAGGCTAAAAATGTAAATGCAAACGTTCAGTAGACACTGAGCTTTCCAACACTGAAAATGTTTATAGTGTGTAGCTAAGTCATTATTAAATATTTGCCAAGGAATGCTAATGCTATGCATATTTTTTTTCCGTTTTGGTAGAACAAATCACAATATCTTAGTGAACGTACCATGTAGACCCATGCAATTTGTAAGTAATTTGTTTATGTGAAGGTCACCTTTAAAATTATACCGTAACCATTACTGTGTGATGCCCCTTTACCAAGATATTCTCAGATATATGATTATTATATTTCTCATAATATGATAATTAAACAAAGTATATCTCATAACCTGTATCAGACAGAGACTACACATCAGTGTACAAGTTGTGTGACTCAATGTCAGCTTCAAAATGATACATCATGTGTGTCGTCACCATGCTCCCTTGCAAAGATATGGGATAATAATTAGAAATATCTTAATTTCCATAATTTGACAAGCTGAGTATTTGATTTCTGCCCTTGTCACAGATGAACATTAATTTTTTGCAGAAATTGATGTATGTTTGTTCTGTTGTGAATATTACACCTCACCCCTGACCTTGCCTTACTTCCTTGCATACATAATCACAAAAATATGGCAAATATATTAATTTTCATAATCCTACAAGCAATCAAACTGGGATGTCAGTCCATGTATTATACTCACAATTCATATTATTACATGAAGTTGTATATTCGGATAGTGGCTTCAGAAGGATAATTCACTCATCACCTTGCCATCTTTTCTAGCATAGTTATTTACCAAAATATGAAAAATGTAACACTTTCCATAACCTAAGACATAAACAAACTGTGATATATGTACATGTGTACAGCATACAGATACAGTTCTTTTACCATGTTCTAAGTACTAATACTGTCTTCAAAATGAGGTCTTATTTAGTATGTTGACATTTCCTAGTAAGTTATTTACCAAAATCTGAAAACAAAATCATAATTTTCATAACCTAAGTCATAAAGAAACTGTGATCTCTGTGCCTGTCTACAGCGCACAGATACAGTTATTTTACCATCTTGTAAGTACTAATACTGACTGCAAAAAGTAGGTCTTACTCAACATGTCGACATGTTCCCTACCCCAGTTATTCACCAAAATATGAAAAAAAATATAATAAATTTCAGTACCTAAGTCATAAACAAACTGTGATATCTGTACATATGTACAGCATACAGATACACTTCTTTTACAATCTGATATTGAAGCTCTGCTCAGCATGTTGACAAGTTCCCTAGCAGACTTATTCACCAAAATATGAAAATTATCATAACTTTCATAACCTGAGTCCTAACATGTAATATCTGGACATATTTGTACATATGAGTACAGCAAACAATTACGTTCTTTTACTGTGTTGTAAGTAGTGAATGAGGTTTTCATAAAATGTAATAGAGTTTTCCTTACCATAGTGGTCCTACTTGGTCATGGCTGTTTTGCATCCTTTGTCACTAGGTGCATATTACCAGCATATCCTGCATTGCTGACATTATGCCATTATGGAGATCAGTCAAGAACAGGGAAATCCCATCTTCATTTAGGTGAACTCCATCACTTTTAAAAAGGTGAACATCTTCTGCAGTGATGCTGTTCATAGGTAGGTACTAGGCTATCTGCCCAAAGGCATTTATAAGCCTAGCCGGAATGTGTTGGCTTTCGCCGCCCCCTTAGATTAGTTCCCTGTGCCTCTGTCCAGCAGAACCACTGAAGTGATCCGCCGGGGTAAACTTTCTGTTTCCCATCCACTCATCAACGTTTCTCTTGAAGAGTGTTAGTGAGGAGCTCTGCCTAATGTAGGTTGGAATCTTGTTGCAGAGCACAGAGAGTCTCTGGGACAGGAATCTATCCCTACAGCACATCCTATTTATTATTGTGTTGAGGTTTAGATCCCTAGAGCATGTGGCTCGAAGGGATATGGTTTTCTTTAGGTGGAGCATGTCCATCAATTCTGGGATGGACATGGCCTTGTATGTCAGCCAGAGATCACCTCTGAGTAGGCGGTATGCAACTGAGTACAGCTGAAGTTTCTTCAGTCGAGCTGCATAGGGCATCTGTTTGAGGCCAGTGATCCTCTTGGTGGGGTCTTTCCAGCTGTTGCAGGTGTCTTGTAAGGTACATCCCAAATGGGGCGTTGTACTCTATGATGGGTTTGATGAGTGATGCGTAGAGGGGCACAATGACCTCTTTTGATCTGGATGCAAACCCTTTTGTGATTAGGTGGGCCACATAGAAGAATTTTCTAACCACTTTGGCAATGTGATTATCAAAGGAGAGATTACTATCTACTTGGGTCTCCAGCCCCAGGGGGCTACCACCTATGTGGTAGTTTGTGGGTACTTTATTTTTTCCAAAGAGGATGACTATGCAGTTTTTGGTATTTAGCTTGAGGCCATGGTTTTGACACCAGGTATCTGTCTCAGTGAGACCCTTTTGGAGGATATCTGTGTCAACCAGAGAGTCAATTATAGCCCCTAGTTTGCAGTCATCTGCGACCTTGGTCAGCCATAGTCCTCCTGTGCTTGCCTGTACCTCTGAGAAGTATATGCCGAACAGGAGGGGTCCTAGGACTGAGCCCTGGGAAACACCACTTGTAACCGGTTTAGAGTCAGACCTAGCTCCCGCAACTCTTACCATGTGGGTTCTGTCTGTGAACCAGTTGGCAACCTGTCTCATGATGTAGGGGTTTATGTTCAGGCTGGTGAGCTTTCCTATAATACCAGAATGGGGAGTGGTGTCGAAGGCCTTTGCGAGGTCTAGGTAGGGTGTGTGAACCACCTTTCCCTTGTCTATAGCCTTGGTAACTGTCTCAAAGAAGTCCACCAGGTTTAGGAGGCATGATCTGCCCTTAGCAAAGCTGAACTGGGTAGGGTCCAGTGTTTGGAGGTTCCCGATGTCTCTGCTAATGAGATCCATGATGATGCACTCCATAGCCTTGCAGACCAAGCTAGTCAGGCTTATAGGGTGATAGTTCCTGGGGTCTGTTGTGGCTCCACCTTTGTGGAGCAGAATAACCATTGCTGTGTGCCACTCTATGGGCATGTTGCCTGTTGAGGCTGAGTTTGAACAGTGTGTTTAGGTGAGGGATTAGTTCATCTTTGAGCTCATGTAAGATGCAGCCTGGGACACTGTCCGGTCCCATTGATGCTGTGTTTTTGGTTTTGGAGAGGGCTGTTTTAACCTGAGTGGCTGTGATTTCAGGGACACTTCATTCTTCTGGTATGGTTATAAGCCCTTTTGAGGGTGAGAGGGGGGTGAAGTTTGCACTGAGCCTGTCTGCCAGGATGTTGGCGATATTAGTCAGTTTAGTGTATTTTGTGCCACTGATACTGATCAGGGATGTCTTCCCTTCTTGGAATTTTACTCTTTTCTGTACTAGTTTCCTCCTTCTATTGCATAGCTTGTTTATGGCAGGGGTCCACCAGACTGGTTTCCTTTTCTTGGAGGAGGGAGTCTTGGTTTTGCTTGGGATAGCATGATCCATGCATTCTTGTAGGTGCCCATAGAGTGCATTAGTAAAGGATTTTGCAGTTTGGGCAGCGTTATCCTTTAGCATCGGGGATTTAAAACTTTCCACCTCGGTCTTAAGTAACGTGAAGTTTGCTTTTGAAAAGTTTTTCACGGTGGTTTCTTTGACCGGAGGTGGGGGCAGAATGTGTATATCCAGAGTGATTAGTTTATGGTCAGATCTAACCAGCGAGGGATTGACCTCCAGTGTGGAACACCGATCGCCCATGTTGGTGATGACCAGGTCCAATATGTTGCCACCTCTGGTGGGGTTGTTGACCAGTTGATCCAGGGCATTTGTGTTTATAAATTCTAGGAAATGTTGAGCAAGGGAGTTAGTACTTGAGTAGTTCTCCCAGTTAATGTTTGGGTAATTGAAATCACCCAATATCAGGGTGTTTGGCAGGATCTTTATGTTTCCCAGTGTTTCCAGAAATGCAGAATGGGGGTCCTGGAACATGGTGGGTAATCTGTAGCAAGCTACAATTTGAACTGCAGTTCTGCCCGTTGTTAGTTACACGTGGATGATCTCAGAAGCATTGTGCTGTGCCACTAACCTGGAGGTGTGGGTATCCTTGATGAATATGGATATGCCCCTGCCTTTTGTATTTTGGTCTGGGTTTTGTAGCCTGGTAGTGCTGGTGTGCTCTCTGGAGCCTTAAACTAGGTTTCTGTTACTGTACATATATCAGTTTTCTCCATACTGAGGAGTGCCTCGAGTGCGTGCATTTTGAGGTTTAGACTTCTGGCATTGAGTAGCATTACCCTCAGTTTTTTGTTATCTGTGCTATTTACGGCAGTGGGTTTGTCTTTTGAGCCTTGCCTAAAAAAGGCACTATGGGGCTGGCAAGAGCCTTGGCCAGTATTTGAAAGCCTAAGGGTGACAGATGCAAGTCATCTCTAGCGAAGCAGCGTGGCTTGTCGATCATGTCATCCCAGGCTGACAGGCACTGGATTCCCTTTGAATGACACCAGAAGCTTAGCCAATTGTTGAAATTGATAATTTTTTCTTTATACCGTGGTATCATTCTTGGTGAGGGCAGGATGCTACTCAGGGTCAGAGTCATACTGGCCTGGGCTACGTGATCAGAGAGCTCTTCCGTGTCTCTTTTCATGTAGTCCAGGGAGGTATGGCTCAGGTCATTCACACCAACATGGACAATGACAGAGTCGTATTTGTACTTGTTCTGGAGTGACCTGAGTGCTTGTGTTATGTGGCAGATCCTGGCACCCGACAGACAGCTAACAGTAACCTTCTCCTTGTTCAGCCTAGTGAGTGGGACGTCAGTGTGCCTGACTATAGAGCCACCTATTACTAGTGTGTTGGGTATGTTATTTTGCCTTAAGGACTGTGATTGCATGGCACACTGGTTTTGTGAAGTATGTTTCATGGTTTATGTTGGGGGTGGAGGTTGCTTGGATGTCTGCTTTGGAGGTCTCTGTTGCTTTTGCAGATTTTTATTTAGAGCCTCTGTGTATGTTTTCGTGTATTTATGTGTGTTTTTTGCCGGTGCTGGTTTCATATGTCTATGTGAGACTGGTGGTGTGATGCAAGTAATTCCCTTCTCCTCTTGACTGTCTGGTCCAGTCTTGGGTTGAGAGAGCTTAGCCTCCAGTTTGGCTGTATAATTGTATCTCTCGCATGTATTAGTGTTTGGTGGTAGGAGGAGAGGGTTGTCTGTGTACATGAGGCAGTTGTAACATTGCCTCGAAATGCCCAGATTTACCAGTTGGACCAGAGAGTACACCTGAAACTGCCCTTTGGACATGACTGGATAGGTACAGTGAGCTGTTTTACTGATTGGCTGGTGAGGTCGAATAGAGAGCCTTGTCCTTCTCTACAGTATAGGGGGGGTCTAGTGCTAAGGTTTATTAGTGCTTGCTATGAGTTTTGAGCAAGGGCAGGGCTGAGAAGTGAATGGTTTGAGTGCTTAAGTTGAAAGTTTGTCTAGTTCCAAGGGAAAAATTGAAGAGTAGACTTTGTGGAGCCTGGAACAGTTATACCCTAGCTAACTGACGCTGCCCGTTGCGCAAAACCACGCTAATGTGGGTTTTACAGCAGGGAAATAAAAGAGATAGAAATTAGCCCAAAATGCCGCCACCCAAAACACTTTAAATGCACAGAAATAGCTATCACACTTGAGTTTGTAGCCTACAACAGTTAAACAGGTAATTCAAACACAAAAACGACTTTGTTAAAGTGCAGGCAGTAAAATAAGTATAATATGTAGCTGAAACAAGCTTTTTAAGTCACAGAAACTCTAAAAAAATCAGCGTTTCAGATGGAGTTAGCTAAAGGCAGCAAGAAAATGCAGAAAAATGATACTTAATCACTCCAAAGTCTCTCTTTTGTCTCTCTGCTGCTGTAGAACTCTGCAGGGCACCAGGCAAGAGCTTGCTGAGCTGTATACTAGCACAAAAACCTTGCAAATGCGGGTTTTATAGCAGAGAAATAAAAGAGATAGAAAATGGCCAATAACCTACTAATTTCTGGACTAAAACCACTCCTTCAGAGACAGATAGGCTGTTCAATGTTCCCCTCTCTCACAGGTGAGCAGAGAAACTTCCTTCTATCCAAGTAAGTTATTGGCAAACACAGAAACTTGTAACACAGCTCTGAATTCAGCAATAACCTGAAAACTGGACTATACTAGCTTAGAAAGGTGGGAAAACAAGTATATATATTTTTTTCAGAAAATAAAGCAGATACAATAAAAAAAAAAACACTTTAAATGCACATAAATGGCTATCACTCTTGAGTGTGTAGCCTACAACAGTTAAACAGGTAATTTAATGACTTTGTTAAAGTGCAGGCAGTAAAATAAGTACAATATGTAGCTGAAACAAGCTTTTTAAGTCACAGAAACTCTAAAAAATCATTGTTTCAGGTGGAATTAGCTAAAGGCAGCAAGAAAATGCAGAAAAATGATAATCACTCCAAAGTCTCTCTTTTGTTTCTCTGCTGCTGTAGAACTCTGCAGGTCACCAGGCAAGAGCTTGATGAGCTGTATACAAGCACAAAAACCTTGCTAATGCAGGTTTTATAGCCGCGAAATGAAAGAGATAGAAATTAGCCCAAAATGGACAATAAACTACTAAGTTCTGGGCTGAAACCACTGCTCCAGAGACAGACAGGTTGCTCAAAGCTCCCCTCTCTCACAGGTGAGCAGAGAAACTTCCTTCTATCCAAGTAAGGTATGGGTAAACACAGAAACTTGTAACACAGCCCTGAATTCAGCACTAACCTGAAAACTGGACTATACTAGCTTAGAAAGGCAGGAAAACAAGTATTTATTTGTTTGTTTGCTTTTTTTTTTCAGAAAATAAAGCAGATACAATAAAAAAACAATTTAAATGCAGAGAAATGGCTATCACATTTGAGTGTGTAGCCTACAACTGTTAAACAGGTAACAGATTGTTGGTCCACCGACCCTGTGCATCAAGCCATGCAAGAACCCATTCTGTAACCATCTGGCCTTGCAGACTGCCCATTGGATGTTTGTAATTCTCCTAGTTCTAGTGATGAATTATGCCTGGCACACAAAATGACAACATAGCCACCATGACTGCATGAGTTCAAAAATCGCCTTGATTTGACACCTCAGCTCTACAAGTTGATGAGTGATGACATCATTCCCTCCAATGTGCAACACAAAAATGTCAGGCTCAGAGTAGATGAAACACTTGTCTTCCAACAACAGCAGGAGTCCACTCCAATGCATACCTCTTCTTCCAATCCAGTTTACCTTCATGCTAGATGTGGGGAAGCTCAAGTTATAGTATTTGTCACTTCTGGAGGCATGGATGGCAGCCCAGTGATTGTAGGAATGTCGGTACACCCACAGTCTCACTTGTCAATCCCATGCTCTTGAAGCCATGTCACTGTCGCAACGAAGAAGCACCTGCACAGGGATCAAATGCAAATAGGTTACTGGTGATGGTTAGGAGATGTATTGGATTACTACATATACATAAGTATAATACTCATTACCTTGTTTGGCAGCTGGAATCTTCACCCCTATTCACAATATTATAATTCTTTTGATAAGGGTCATTATTTGCAATGATGATGCAGAGGTACATACCCACCAACCAGGAAAACACCAACTGATGCACACAATATCAGAATGTCAGTAGGCACAAATCACTGTAAACAAAAACATTTTTGCCTTAGCCAAAATACTGCAGGAATTGATGCTGATTAGGGGTTACAGAAAGGGCACATGTAAACAGAAAAAGCAGGGTCAGGACCGCCACTCCACTAATGAAGCCAGGACAGGCATGGGGCTTCAGTGGCACTTGAGGGCATCTGAAGTGTCCTATACCTGTGCTGGCTAGCCACTCAGACTGCTGATATCGGCACTGTCTCATGAATTCCTTCAGTGTCAGCAGTTTACCTTACCTCTGATTTTTCCTTTTCCATGTGTCCTTTTGGCAAAGAACATAAGAAATTAAAGGGGGGAACTAATCTAATATCTCTTGCCCTGACCAAAATACATTTACTTTACTGGAAGGGAGGGGGAGTGACAGGAGAGCTACACAAAGAGTGCATTAGAAAAGAAAAAGACTTACCCTGACTTTTCCTTTTTACAAGTGTCCTTTCAGGAATGGAAAGAAGGCATCACAGTGGTATCCTTGAAACCATGTATAACATGGAAAACAGCACAATGAGACTGAGCTGAAGAGTCTCCAAGTACCCCACTGCCATTCTGGATGATACTAAGAGTCATGGTGTTTAGGTATGACTACATAGCTTTATTTCTGTTGTACACTGCATACTGTACTGTTTCTGCTGTCAGCATACTGCAAGACCTGTATGACTGTGAAACTCGCCGAAGCATTCAACACACAGTTTGTTCTTGCAAGTGGGGCAACCCCATGATGGGTCAGCATGTTTACCCTTGCTGGCAAAATTTTTGCATCATGATTTCTGTCATTTCACTGGAAAGTGTGAGCCATGCTCATATTTTCTCATGGCCTCTGGGACAATAATCTCAGTGCATCTTTTCCATTAATTGTAACTGGCACGGAGGTACATAACTAAGTTCCTTCCAAACTGTAACTGTGTTGCCGAAATAATGCATCCAGAGTATGACACTTGCCGGTGGCTGTTACCTTTACGAAATATAATACAAACATTCACTATGGCCACATCCCATAAGAACCAGAACAAGTACAGTCACCATTTGTGGGCCATTCTTGCAGTTGAATACTGCATCCTAAGCTGATCAGCTCGGTCCAGCCCATTCATGTAAGTGTTGTACATGTTTACAACTGGTGGACATGGCACTGATGCCTTTGTTTCATTATGCTTTCTCCTGTCTGTGCTGGACACTGGCAAGGTTGGGTTACTATTAGCTGACAGCAGAAATACTGGGCTGCTATCCTTCCATTCAGTAGGCAGCAGTGGGCCATTCTACAACTGTGTGTAGTACTGTTGAGGTGCTTTACTAATGGCCTGTCTGTTGAATATTAGAGGCCATCCTGACCTATTGGTTCGCATGGTTCGCATGGTTCCACAGCAGTATAGACCATCTTGCAGCAATTGCTGTGCCAGAGGGACAGAGCAAAAGAAGTTATCAAAGTAAATGTGATGTCTCTTGCCAATCAGTCTCCTAGTTAAGTCCATCACAACTCGGTCTGCCAGTCCAACCTTTGTATTCTGCTCTGCCTTTCCAGTGTGTACCTGGAATTCACATAGGTACCCATTATAAGAGTCTTTTAGCACCCATACCTTAATCCCATACCTCTGTGGGTTACCAGGTATGAACTGTCTAAATGTCAAACACCCACGGAAGCCAACCATGGCTTCATCTACTGCCACCTCACGATGCACATTGTACTGTTTCCTGCATGTATGAAGTACTGCATCTAGTACTGGCTGTACATGATGTCACTTATCATGACCCACAGAGCTCTGTGGTAGGATCAGGTAGTTGTCATTGCAGTGGAAGTACTGCTGAATTTTTTTCAGACCTCTCTCGGGTCATGTACTCAGCTATTGGGAAGCAACCACATACATGGTGTGTTAACCCAGTACTGTCTGTATTCTGCAACATGTACAAGAGACATGTGTAGTCTAATACCAAGAAATGTGCATACGTCTGTAGGACAAACAGGACTCCACCGCTTATCAACCTTGCCTGCTGTAGCTTGCCTCTTTGCACCATAGTGATTAGTTACATTGGCAATAAGGGAGTACGGCTCCTCTGGGAACATCAAATTCATGGAGTCCATCTCTGTGCTGAGTCCAGGTTGGTTACAGGCCCTGCTGGACCCACAAAGTCATCAATGTGTATTGCTGTGAGGAATTTTTCCCATGTGATCTTACATAGTGGGCATATTCGGCATACCTTAGTGGGTAGCATTGCATACTTTGGAATGGAAAGTCAATGCGTGGTTCATAGATGGTGCTCTGTGATCATTGTCAGTACCAACTGTATTGCAGGTACTTGTGTGTGAAGTACTAACAGACATTCCATGTTGAGGCACCATCATATCCTTGCTGACAATGAGCTACTTCGACTCAGATTTAGTGGATTTTCTCCATCCCAATCCACATACTCTGAACTACTCTCAACCTCATGTACAGTAGGAGGCACATCCACATCCTTGTCAGCACTTGAACTGGCCTGGGCTGTAGAGGACTTCATAGGTCTGTCAGTGATACCATGCCCATTCTTGAACACAGATGGTGGCAATTCATTGTCTGTGTCAAAATCAGATTGTACTTGATGGCCAGTGGTGTGTGGGCCAACATTCCTTAAAAATGCAAACAATACCTCTTTCTCACTCTCATGGTCAGTTTCACCATCACTTGTCAGGTCTGTTGTGGCACATCGCAGTGGTCTGTCTGGAATGGCTGGTGCAGGGACATCATCATCAGTAGCAATGGCCTCCTCATGGAGACATGTGAGTGGAATCTCATTGTCTGTGTTGTTATCTTCATTTTCACTCTGGTTTGCATTACGTCATGGCTGGAGGTCCACACCCATGTCTGAACCACTGCTACTACCATCAGAATCTGTATCCTTACCCAAGTAAATGTTGCTTGATTTCTCCTGAACAGATGGCATCTTCACTGAGGAGCGTTTTGCCTTACACTTGAACTTACAGCTGAAAAAAACAACAGTATAGAACAATATGATGTTACTTACCTGCACAGAGGCAGCTAAAAAGCAACACAGCGAAACACTATACAGTGCGTGTGTGATACAGGAAACTATTACATGCTATGATGTTCAGTTGCAGTAACTCACAAAAATATGAACCATATAACCACAATGGATACCTTCATCTGTATCTTACAATAGAAACAATGGTAACAATGAAATAAAGAAAGAAACTTGGGGTGGGACTTCTGCATGACCCCACATTGACAGAAAATCAAAATCTGGCATGTGCATTCATCAATGTAGCAACAACTTTTACTAATGTGAATAAGAGTGACAGCTGCTGAGAGTTTTATCTGACAAGTGATAATGACTCAGTTCTGTACTGTAACTACACATATTGTAAATTAATAATGTGATACTGGCTTGCATTTCATTACTGCAAGGTTCTGCATGCTCAAGCAAAGGTGATAACTGCTGCACATAACCTGTTGTGTAGACATTCATTACATTCCTGGTACAGGTGTAATGAAAGACTGAGTCATTACCATCTGTTAGGAAAAGACCTGCGTAGTTCAATAAAAGTAGTATATCAGTTATATATTACTGAGCCCTTCCTATCATCTAAACAGTATATACAAATGCAAGAATTCAGAAATATAGTCCTACATACTGAGTTGATCAATGCCAGAACTAGTGTAAAAGCAGTAATAAAATGTATACAGCATTTATATCACTGAGCCATTACTGTCACCTAAACTGCACACACCATGACAGAGCCAGAAGTATTGCCCAACAGTTTTGGTTGTTCCATGCCAGAATTACTTTGCTCAAGGTGAATGCTACCATGATAGATGCTTATATTCCCTAAGACATGAGCTAATCTTTCAGTGAGAGCATCCCCTGCATTACTTACAATTGTTTCACTTCATTTGTCTCTATAATTATCACTGAATACAATTGCTTCAGTCCTCAGATCATCCCAGTGATTTGCCAGAAAATATCAAATTATATGAGGAACCAATCAAACATATGAGGCAACAATATGGACATTCTGCCCACCCCCAAGAACAGTCACACCTCCGGTCATCCCCCCCCCCTCGCAGCAGCCCCTTCCCCAGCCATTCCAGTGTTCCACTACTTGGCTATTTTTCTCCAATTACCATAAACACCATTTAAACCTGTCAGTGTGCAAACTTTCTTATTTACTTCTACAATGATTACAGATATTGAAATAAAATAGCACAAACAATAAGAGCCATTTGCTAAACAAACCATACAGTCTATCAGTCTGACAGTGAATACAGACAACATGATCAGCCCCCTCCCCAGCTATTCCAGTGTTCCACTACTTGGCTATTCCTCTCCGGTTACCATAAACACCATTCAAACCTGTCAGTGTGCAAACTGGTTTCTTATTTACTTCTACAATGATTACAGATATTGAAATAAAATAACACAAACACTAAGCCATTTTCTAAACAAACTACACAGGCTGACAGTGAAAACAGACTGAGAGAAAATTAAAATAGCCTGCAAGGGTAATCAGCCTAGTACTTAGCTATGAACATATGTGAGCCATGTATATCATAACAGAGCTGTTCATCTTTTGTATTTTTTATCAGTTGCTGCCATATCCATCTGGGAGGCATCTGCTTCCTGATTCAGATCCTGTTGAATGCTGCTCTCCATTATGAAGGAGCTTTGTGGATGTCACCTTTTTTTAATTTATCTCTCCAGCTTGACTTTCATTTTTCTTTTTAGACACCAGACATATCACTACAGTTGCTAAACAATATCTTACATTAAAC
The DNA here is from genome assembly GCF_019279795.1 of Protopterus annectens. NCBI lineage: Eukaryota > Metazoa > Chordata > Ceratodontiformes > Protopteridae > Protopterus > Protopterus annectens. The sequence continues at coordinate 1,865,452,102 of NC_056735.1, forward strand.
GCTCCAAATTTCTTTCAGTGAGACTCAAAACAAACTACAAAAAAAGAGATTGGGGGTAGGAAACCAAAGCGAGGTGTGTCTTGCACTATGTGTGCTCCTTACCAGAAGTCCAAGACGTGCTGTCTTTGTTTTACTTTATTGATGCTGGTTTCATATTTTGATCACTGGCTGGGAATTTAACTAGGCTAGAAAAAATATCCCTTACTACATAGAGTAATAAATCATGTTCCATCCCTTTCCAAAACATTTCTGACTGAATGCTTGCTGAAGACATATAGCACACAAAAGCTGACTAATGTTAGTGTAATTTGAATTTTCGTGATCTTTAAACCTTGTTAGAAGGCTTTCTTTTCAGGCTGGGTGACAAAGGCTTGGAATCCATTAATAAATTAATGTCTTCTTGCAAAGACCATAACTGTCCAGCTTCCAAAACCTAAATTCACAACACTGTAAGTTCAGCCTTGCTGTAATAAAATGCCATTACCTGTTGTAACTACTCTGTACACCTATGCTTATGCTGCTACTATTACTAACCATCTATTAGGGAAAATGGCTAACGTTATCTGTACTGTGCAACTGTATTACTGTACATTTTAAATTACATCTTTGAAAGCAGTCTTCACCCTATATACAAATCATGTGAAGGACATTACTGCAGTCTGGTGCTCATCCAATATTTAGATAACTGTCGCTGGTTATATAAAATACCTGTACTTATTCCCCACTACATTATAAAAAAATGTAAAACAAAGGCAGCAACCAGCACGAGATGAGAATCCAAAATTTAATCAGTCTGTTTAAAAACACTGAATAAAAACAATGATGCTACAAACTGTGATGAGCGCTTTCAGATTAGTGCCCTTCATCAGCATGTGTAAGTTTTTATGTAGGTAAGACTAACTGTATGCTTAAGAATAGGATATTATACAATGACCCCCCCATTAATATTCAAAAACGTGCACACTGATTGGTCAGCGTGCACATTGTAAATCAGAGTTATAGTAATGGAAAAAGGTCCGGTCGCCCGGACTTTTTCCATTACTATAACTCTTTTTTTACAGCAACGGAGAACACAAGATCTCCATTGCTTCACACTGTCTCGCTATGTTAAACGAGTTTGACATAGCGAGGCAGCTTTAAAAAAGCAACAGAGATTCTCCATTGCTTTTTTTAAAGCTGTCTCGCTATGTTAAACTCCTTTAACATAATGAGACTGTTTGTAAAAAAAAGCAACAGAGATCTTGCTTTCTCCGTTGCTTTTTTCAAAACTGTCTCGCTATGTTAAATGGGTTTAACATAGTGAGACAGCTTTAAAAAAGCAACGGAGATTCTCCGTTGCTTTTTTTAAAGCTGTCTCGCTATGTTAAACCCATTTAACATAGCGAAACAGTTTGTAAAAAGTAACGGAGATCTTGTTTTCTCCATTGCTTTTCCCACAGCTCTGATGTACTGTGTAGGCATAGGCATGTGCAGTACATCAGAACTGCCGCAGAATACCAGCTGCGGAAGGCCAGCAAGGAGGCATTATACAATGCCATTATTTAAGAAAAGTAATTTTTTTTTTCTTAAATAATGTCATTGTATAATAGCAATAACCCACTTCTGGGTGTGGGTAATGCTAGATTTACCCACGGTTGGCTTTGTTTGGCCACTTGGGCATCACCCTCGTGACCAAACCACACCAACCATGGGTAAATCCAGCATTCCCACACCCAGGCATGGGTTATTGCTATACTAAACCATTTGTCTTCCATTAGATTGCAGAATGAACACAATGCTTTATATCAATACATTTCACAGAATCTGGGGCATGATTTTAAATTTAGTGTCATACAGAATATATACCAAAGTTTTAGGGGAGGGGCCTCATTAATGAAATGGAATATCAGGAATCCAAGTGGATTATAGAGTTTACAGCACACAGATCTCTGGGCCTTAATGATGTAATCCCCCTTAAACCAGCCCTTAGGAGAAGGTGGGTTAAGTACTGATCCATGATTGGTTAATGTTTTGTACAAAAGCAGTTTTTTACCATTAACAAACTATCTGATGAAGGGCACTAGCCCAAAAACACTCATCACAGTTTGTAGCATCATTGTTTTTATTCAGTGTTTTTAAACAGACTGATTAAATTTTGGATTCTCATCTCGTGGTGGTTGCTGCCTTTGTTTTATGTTTATTCTACTTTTGTGTGGGCTGTAGAACCTTGGTGAGGTCACTTCTGTGCTTTTCTTGGACCTACATTATAAAAAAGAGTTAACAAATAACTCAGCAATATCAAGTCACTAGTAAACTAAATAGAAACAAAAGCTGTGTTGTTCCTCAAAAATACTGGATAAGATGCTCTTATTCTATACACTTTACTTAACTCTGTGTAGTGATGCACTGCTTTACTGCTCCAACTCTACATAATTTGTTACATCTCAAGTTCATGTCTTTTGTCATGAGGTAGTGATGATGGATTTAGTCAGTAGTTACAAGTGAGATTGCACTACGCTTTAACTGATGATATGCATCTAAGTAGATTAATTACTGTATCTTGCAAAACCTTATTGCTCAGTTAGTGCAGAATCCTCCTGTAAATGGGCCCCTGCACAGTACTGGCTAACTGCAGGTTAATAAGGTGAAATGCATAAGCTTACAGTGTAGCCTGGTTTATGGCATTCACATTTACCCAATTCACTTGCAACAAAAATTGGTAAACTGTGTCAAATAACAGCAGCATGTTAACCATACAGTAAACACAATGCGATTAATCATTTCATAAATATGCAAATAAATAAATAAAACCACTGGTAGCATCATTACAACCATTGTATATTCCAAAAGTCACGAAACAGTAAAACAGACAAGTAGATCAAGCGCTTTCGCCCGGGCTCTCCCAGGCTTTATCAAGATACTTTAACTCAATGAATTAATTGCTTATATACCCACAATTTGATTAATTAATTGTTTAATTATTTAATTAAAACCATTTTTATTGTTAAGACCATTTAAAAATATGTTTGTGCTTAAAGCTACCTCCTTTCATAAAATGTTACGTGGGTACAACCTAAAAGGTGTATATATATCTGTGTGTTGCAAGTTCACTTTGTGTGTTCCAAATACTTGGTACCTGTTTGGTACAACTTATATATAACCTATTTCATTTGAATTAAATGATTCTATGTTCTTTGTCTTCTTAAAATAAGTTAAAATTGCAAACGGACTTTTTTGACTTTTAATAATAATAGTAAGGAAATTGAGGCCACCATTACCAAATATTGGCCGGTGCTATCTAATAATGCAGAGATTAATAAATTAATTCCAAGACTGCCAAATTTTATTAGGAAGAGAAATAGCAATCTCAAAAATCTCTTTGAAGGAGATATAATCAACAACACAAATAATACAAAATTAATGAGGCACTTACAAATGCGAAGCCTGCAAGCAATGTGCTTATATGTTTAATGATACAGGAATATATTTAAAATCTAGAAACATTGGATTATATGCCTTAGGACATTACAATTGTAACACGAAGGGCATAGTATATTTAGGAATATGCCAATATTGCTTGTGTTTTTATGTAGGAAAAACAGAACGAACCTTGAAAAGAAGAGTATATGAACATTTATACGAAATAAGAAGTAAAAAAGAAACAAATGCATTCTATAAACATTCTTTAGTATGTAAAGAAATGACTTTAAAATTCTTAGTTCTTGAACAAGTGAAAAATGATATTAGAGGGGGGGGACTGGGAAACATCCCTAGAATATAGGGAATTAGTATGGCAAATTAAATTAAATGCATCAAAAATACCAGGGTTAAATGAACATGTGAGCATAAGTAGTGTTTTGAAACAAAGAAGGGCCAAATTATAACACATAAAAGAATTGTTAAATTCTGAAATTTATCTTAGGTTTTGTAGAAAAATGATTAAAAAACAATTAAATAATAGTTTTTAAATACAAAATGAATTTTAATTATATAAAAAGATTGAGTTTTTAAATATATATTATATTAAATTGAAATATAGTATGTGACCATTTATTTATTTAGGTATTTATTTATTTATAAATTCATTTTATATAATAACAAATTATATATTTTTATAAATAAAAGAAATATTTATTTAATTAATTTATGGTATTTTAATTATTTATACAGTAGACAAAAAAACAAGTATTATAAGAGAATATTTATTAATACAGAAGCTACATTAGTTTAACAATAATAAAAAAGTACCTTACTTGTAAAAGGAACATCCAAGTACAAGTCCATGAAATGCCATTGTTGTACCACGTAATGTAAGAAAATTTAATTGAATAACAAATCACAGTAACATTATTAACTTAAGAAGAAAGTTTCATTACTAAATCAGGCTAGCACAGTACCGTAAAAAAGTCCGTCAAAAAAGTCCGTTTGCAATTTTAACTTATTTTAAGAAGACAAAGAACATAGAATCATTTAATTCAAATGAAATAGGTTATATATAAGTTGTACCAAACAGGTACCAAGTATTTGGAACACACAAAGTGAACTTGCAACACACAGATATATATACACCTTTTAGGTTGTACCCACGTAACATTTTATGAAAGGAGGTAGCTTTAAGCACAAACATATTTTTAAATGGTCTTAACAATAAAAATGGTTTTAATTAAATAATTAAACAATTAATTAATCAAATTGTGGGTATATAAGCAATTAATTCATTGAGTTAAAGTATCTTGATAAAGCCTGGGAGAGCCCGGGCGAAAGCGCTTGATCTACTTGTCTGTTTTACTGTTTCGTGACTTTTGTAATATACAATAAATTGGTTGAACAAAAGAAACGTTGGTTCTAGCCTGTTTTTCCAGCTGTGGTCTTCGTAGTTAACCAAGAGGTTGTCCTGCAGTCATTTTTTTGCTTATCATTACAACCATCCAACCCAACTATAAAGAAAAACTATGGTGGTGCAGCAGTTAGCGTTGTCGCCTCACAACAAGAGGTTCTCCGGTTCGATTCTCGGCTGGGGTGCCTTCTGTGCGGTGTCTGCATGTCCTCCCTGTGGTTGCGTGGGTTTCCTCCGGGTGCTCCGGTTTCCTCCCACATCCCAAAGACATGCAGTAAGTGAACTGGACACTCTAAATTGGACCTAGGTGTGAGTGTGTGCCTTCTGTGGAAGGTTGGGTGCCGGGCTGGCAACTCAACACCGTAAAACTCCACTGTCAATCATGAGCGGACAGATGATCCGCTGTGGCGACCCCTAACCGGGAAAAGCTGAAAGAAGAAGAAGAAGACAAGCAGTAGTACCATTAAACAAATAACATCAACAAACAAAAATGCACTGTTGTTTTCTACTGGCTGTAAAAGGGTTTAAGGTATGAGCTACATTTCTGCTTGTCAGAAAAATACATCAAAATCAGCTTAGTATGATGCTTGGTTGTGGACATGTTCCCAATCAAAAAAATATAAATACCTATTCTTTCTCTCTATACTGAAACTTTGTAGCAGCCATCCATCTGTCCATCCACCCATCCATCCATCTACATTCATTTTTGACAGTTATTTTTGCCATGGAAGTAAAAAAAAAAACAAGAAAATGCCCAGGATGGATCCAATAATGAATGCTGAATGTTGCAATGAAGAAGAAGGCAAAATTCCAAAGTTAGAATTACAAGATAGGCTTTAATAAGCAAACTTTTCCCTGCTCTGAGAAGTTATTAAAGTCCATCTTTCAATTCTAACTTTAGAATTTTGCCTTCTTTTTCATTGTGACAATCAGCATTCAGTATCAAATCCATTCTGGGCCTGTACACCTGGTGTTTTTTTTTATTTAGTTTTTAATCCAGGGTTTGCTGTTTTTATACTGCCATAAAAATGGCAAAAGATACCTTACTTGCCTAGCCTAGCATCACCTCAGACTACAGCAGCCATGCTGGCAAAACCCCACACCTGTCAAGCATACTAAGCAAATCGGTACTCTAACCCACTGAGGACTCCTAAAATACTCCTGAGAGGAATGGGGTTTTGGGTTTAACTGGTTATAAGCTATGGAACAAAGTCAGTGATGCTTCCTGGCAGTAATAGTTTGGGCTGGACAATATCTATTTGATTAATGATACTATACACTAAAACATCCACAATGCAGTGATACTGTGAGCTGTCATGTCCTTACTAGCATGGCATCAAAGTGATTTAAAATCGATACATCATTTTTTTCACACAGGATTCCAAAAGGAGATTCTGTAGCTTTTGATAGGCAACAAGGAAATTGAGACAAAAATAGATTTTCAGCAGTGAACACAGCCTACTATGCACAGTTGCACGTTACTAAAATGAAGAATAAACCATTGCACATAACTTTAGCCATTCTACCTCAATTGGCATTGCGCCTTACATACAGACATTATTGGGGCAGTTAGTTCAGGCTGCAGAATTAGCCTGTTTTAACCCAGAAACTCTCCATATGCAGAATTAGGCAGATCTGAACATAATCAAAACTAGAAACTCCACTCCTGAAGCGGTCTGCAAAAGGCAAAGTAGATATAAAATGTTATACGGAGTTAGAACAAAAAAAAAGTGCCAAATATGCTAAACTGAATTGTCAGCTGACTGCTCAGGAGCCACAAACCAAGAATGAAACATTTATTTAAGCATTAAGTGAATACAGTCAACTTTTTGTCAGTAAGACGTCTTCAGAATACAATAAACCCACTGAATCAGTTCCTATATATACATGCACTAATCAGTTGATAGTCTTCTTAATCAAATTTGTGACATTTTTTCCTCTGCCATAAAAAAGACTGAATAAAATATAAAAAAATGTATATTTTATTCAGTCTTTTTTATGGCAGAGGAAAATATGTTTTAGTGGTGTGTTTTTTAAATTTCACTTCAGGTGTTTTCATTTTGTCACAGTGAAATTTGTCTAAGACTATTAGTTGATTAGTACATGGAACTGATTCAGTGGGTTTATTATATTCTGAAGAAGTCCTACTGACAAAAAGCTGATTTGTATTCACTTCATGCTTAAATAAATGTTTCATTCTTGGTTTGTGGCTCTTGAGCAGACTGTTTCACCCAGGAATATGTTTTGGTTATTAGTTCTGTTTTTTCCTGGTTCCTCATTTGATTTGTTGTTTTGGTTTCAGAATATGGAAGTAGAAATGGACTTTGCTAACACTGCTTGCAGTATGTTTCCAGGAGGTGATTAGTTCCTCCGATAACCAGAGGGCACTAATGCATACTTTGGACAGTACTACATTTCTTGCTGTTATCTTGGAGCTCTCAGGGCAAAGAAACACAGGCGAAAAAAGAAATAACAACTTGGAGTGTACTGAAAACAGTGGAAATGGAAGAAACATCAGGAATAATGTTCATTTTAATGAGGATGCTGCTGCACATCAGTTGGGAATTTCCAACTGACAAGGTACTGATTTTTTTTAACAGTCCTTAACATGGACTTTCACTGCGGTGGTGGTGCTGCGGTAGCTTTGTTGCCTCACAGTAAGATGCTGTTCAGTTCGATTCTCAGCTACAGCGTCTTCTGTGTGGAGACATGCATGAATGGGCATTCCTTCGTTGAAGGTTGTGCGTCAGAGCTGGCAACGCAGTACGTAAAAATATTCTGCCAATCATTAGCGGACCAGAGTTCCGGTGTGGCGACCCCTAACCGGGAAAAAGCCGAAAGACACAAACAAACATGGACTTTCACATCACTACAATTTGAACTTAAGTGATGGTGCATTTGGAGAATGGTTAAATTTAGACGCTTGTCTTATGGCAGAGCATCATCATATGACTAAAGTGTATAGCCCTAAAGACAATATAAGAGACTGGATCTCTTCATTAGACAAGACATTTTTTAAGTTGCGTAATTTGCAAATGGACAATTTCTTATTGAATGTTTGTGAGTGTGCAGGGTTCCAAAAGGGTTGGGGTATATTAAGTTTCCTAATGGGGTTGTGGCAGGCTCCAGGCTATACCAGGAACTTATGAAACTGTTTAACAAACAATGGCTGGAACTTTTGGAAATGATGCTAAGGGAGAATAAAATAAGTATACAGAATCTTATCACTGAACTAGAACATTTGAATGGAAAGATTAAACATGATTTTTTATTATCTGCATACACAGTTAAATACAGTAATTGATTTAACAAAATGGACATTCATACTTATAAAGTTAAAATGAGGAAAAATTTAAAAAAATGGTCAGGGATAAGGCCAAATATGAGGAGTAAGGCATTTCCTCTCTCTTTACCTAAAAAGGAAAATTAACTTGATTGAAGGGGCCCCCCAACCCCTACCAACAGGAATTTTGAAGATGGTAGGGCAGAACATAGGGGGAATAGGAATGAGGAAACTACTATTAATGATGTACAGGAGGCCTTTGATTTGGAAGATGCTTTAAAGTTCCCACTCCCCCAGAGGTCCTAAAAAATTGCCAACAGGACCCAGTCCTTGACAGAGAAATTCTCCAGCGTAGATGGTCCACCTCAGGAGGCAGGTACAGAGGCAGCAGAACCCTTTCTACCAGTAAGGGGGGGGAGTTCTAGGGGAGTGGTAGAGGAAGAACGGAATCCCCTGTATGGTATTCACCACCCCCATAGTATCCCTATGGTTCTTAAGAAAAATAACTTTACTATTTACAATTATACTGACTACAACATCACTGATGAGCACTTTTCCATTTTTGAGAAAAGATTCACCTTTATTCCTACTTTTAAATAAAACTTGGTAGATACCATGGTGGAATTTAAATTATTCATTAGAAAAATGAATTTTGCTATCCAGTATAAGGGTAAAGAGGTGGAAATGGTAGAACAGAATGGATATTCTAATTATTTAATTTTAAAGAAAAAGAGTACAGCAATGCCCATTTCCCATCCCACAGTTGAATCATTTTACAAAATATGTGAGCATAGCATTTATCAGTTTTATATTTTGGGGAAAAAGGACTATAGTGCCTTTAATCTTAAAAGAAGATGATGCCTTAGAGAACTTGAAAAGTAATACCTACCTTAGAATAATGAAACCCAACAAGGGAGGGGGGATAGTTGTTTTCAAGAGAGAAGAATAATCCAAAGAAATATTAAAGATTTTGGAAAATTATGACTCATACCAGAGCCTCTATGAATGAAGTGCATGGTTCCTACCAATATATCTAGATCTATTTTTGGAGGATTAATTGCTGCAGGGTGGAATGGATCTTAAGACTTATGAGTTTTTGCAGAACAATCACCCCAAATTTCCATCTTTCTTTGGGATTTCTAAGATTCAGAAGGACCTGCAGCACCCTCCTTTTAGACACATTGTCTCTGCAGCAGGGGTTAAAACACATCTCCTTGCCCTTTATGTGGACAGGTTGTTGAAACCTTTTCAAAAAATGGACAATCTCATTGTAAGAGACTCTTGGGATTTTTTGGGTAGGATCACACATTCAGTTTGGAACAAGGATGTCATCTTCCTAATGATAGATGTGAAAGATCTTTTCTCTAGTATCCCCCAGGAGGATGGATTGGAGCTGTTTAGTGAAGCAGTCCTGAGGTCTGGTTTAGTTAATGGGGAACAGTTCAGGCTTATTATGGAATGTATGGAGATTGTGCTTAATAACAGTTATATTTGGTTTGAGGGTAACATCTTCAAACAAACCAACAGAGTTGCGATGGGGGCTGCTTGTGCCCCATTTATGCCTACTTGGTGAGGCTTAGTTGGGAGATGCACTTCATTTTTTGTTCCCCTTTTGAGGAGAAGTTTTCATTATATCACAGATATTTGGATGACATCTTTGTTCTCTGGGTTGGGGACATGCAGGAAATTCCTGGGTTCATAAAGTATTTGAATAATACTACCCCTTTCCTGAAATTCACTTACCAAATGGACAAAAAAAGTATCAATTATTTGGACATCACCTTAGAGAAGAAAGAAAATGGGGTTTCCTCTACCCATTTTCTCAAATAGTGATCTGTATTTCAGTAGTATGCATACTTTGTCCCAGAAAAAAAGTCTTGTTAAGGGATAATTTATTAGATTGGTGAGGATGGTATCTGATAATACTTTTGAAACTGAAAAAAGAAAATTAGAGGATATGTTCCTTGAGAGGGGGCACACTGATCTTTTCATGAGAACCATTAGCACAGAGGTTGCCCAAAATAGGTGGAAGAGATATCTACCCCTCTTGGGAACAGGATTAAATAAGGGAGCTATTTTGATATCTGACAATAATAATATTTAAAATGGGGAAGAATGAGTAGATGCTTGTCCACAATTAGAAAATGAGGAAGTAGTAAAGGCTAATGATTTCCCTAGAGCTATAGTAGTTGAATACGGTGTTGGTTCCAATAGCATTAGGGATATCATAAGTAAAAATTGGGGGAATAATGGTAGAAGATGGACAAATCAGAAATATAGTGGGTAACAGACCCACTTTTATATACAAAAAAGATAAAAATATCAAGAATATTTTAGAATCTAATAGTGATAACAAGGAGAAGAAAAAAATTGTAAAGGTACCCAAAAATGTGGAATGTGTAGCCACTGTAAATATGTATCTGGCCATCCAGTACTACAGCTGCAAAATGCAGCAAAGTCTATCATCCACTCACACAGGAAGGAAATTGTCTAGCAAAGGGGGTGGCGTATTTGGCCATGTGTATGTCTTGCCCTGCATTTTATGTAGGGAAAACAGAAAGGCAGATAAAGAAAAGGACATATGAACACCAATATGAGATATCTAATAAAAATCCAAGCAATGTTTTACATAGACATTTTGCCTGTTGTAGTGACTTTAAGCAGTTTTTGTTCACTATATTGGAAATGTTCCTGCTGATCCTAGAGGGGGTGGGTGGAAAGACAAGTTGGCAAATTAAATTAGATGCAACCCATTTCCCTGGAATTCATTACTGCCTATCCCTAGTGCCATTAGTAAAATTTAGGGCAGGTTAGCCGAAACACACAAAAATACATTATTGTTTATGCTGGAAGTTCCACTATTGTTGGATATTAATATACATATGTAAATATATATTACTTATAGCTATGTTTTTTTTTTCATTTTTTACTGTGTTTTATACTGTGGTTTTATAGCGTTTTACTGGGTATATTTACTTAGTCTTTATTACAGTTTCTTATATGTATATAGTTTTTTTTATATTTTATGCAGTCTTTTTTATGGGAGAGGAACAATGTTTTAATGGTGTGTTTTTTAAACTTCACTTCAGGTCTTTTTATTTTGTCACAATTAAATTTTATTAAGACTATCAGCTGATTAGTGTGTGTGTGTGTATATATATATATATATATATATATATATATATGTGTGTGTGTGTGTGTGTGTGTGTGCATATATGTGTGTGTGTGTGTGTGTGTGTGTGTGTATATATATATATATATATATATATATATATATACAGCAACTGATTCAGTGGGTGTATTGTATTCTGAGGAAGTCTTACTGATGAAAAGCTGATTTGTATTCACTTAAAGCTTAAATGAACATTTCATTCTTGGTTTGTGCTCATGATCAGTCTGTTTCACCCAGGAATATTTTTTTGGTTATTAGTTCTGTTTTTTTCCTGGTTCCAATTTGATTTGCGGTTTTAAAATGAACTGCCCCTGACACTGCTGGTACTTTGGAGCTTGCGTGATGATCCTCTTGCTGCAAGAAGCTCCAGTGAACACACAATAGTTATGCTTGGCTGAAGGATCCTGTAGCTGTCTCTGTGAAATCACCCTATATTGTCATCTGTGAAGAGAAAAGGAATAATGCTCCTGCAGGACCCCCTATTTATTCACCCCTAAACAAGGAATGGTTAGGTGTGGAGGTGGAGATGTTATGCTATGGTTGCAGCAATCTGATTGGCTGCCACTGCATGCATCACCACCAGGAATGCGGACTAAGCAATGGAGTTTTCTACCCCCTGTAAGTAAACTTACTGGTTTTAGAGGGTTATTTTTACCATTCCTTCTATTTTTGTATTTTGCTCTAATGCAGGTAAAGGGGGAATGCTAGTGTTTGTGTTTACTATCACTGGGGAAGCTGAGAAAATTGGCTAGCTGTGAATGATCACAACCACAGAAAGGGTGCACAGAAAACCGATTTTCTACAAAAATTCCTATCTAAACAATAGTTAACTCTACGGTGAAAATAAAGTTGAGAAGGTAATTAAAACAGTTCAGGAACCTTTTCAATTTAATTTTCAGCAGTGGTTATATTCTGCTTGTGAACTTGGTTGCACTCCTAGACGACCTTGGATGTAACATACCAGGATAGCTACTGCCTCAGGGAGTGCTTGGATGTAACCTTAGATGTGCCCTCTGGTGGTACTCGGGATTGAGTTAAGAAAATAATTCTGTTTCTTACATTTTCTAAATTCAATCATTGTATAAAAGAACTTGTGTTCTTTAGTGGCTTCTCCTGGTAATGGTTTGGGTATATAGAAGGTGTTCTGAAGCTTTGGAAGCTGTCTGGCTGTTATATCCTATGCATGATATAACCGATATAATGTAGGCTACTGCAGTAGTAATCATAATAATGAATATCCTCAGTGTTCTTGCATGGCTACATTTTTTATTTATTATTTGTTTATATGTGTTTAACTGGGATAGTGCACTAATCTTAACAGACCAGTTGCAGGCATAGCCCAGGTGAATGGGATCTCATAAGAAATGAAAAAAAAATGGGTCCCCTTCAGAAGATCAAATGTTCAAAAGACTGAAAATCAAAATATCTAAAACTCAAAATATTGAAAATAGAATTTGCCCCTTCTCCACTGTTGTATGATCTTGGAGTTTATATATAAAATTAGCAGGGGGAGTGGGGGTGCAGCCCCACATAGGAGGAGTGCAGGGGTGCTTGGCCCCTGCATTAAAAATGTTTTCAATATTTTGAGTTTTAGATTTTCAGTGTTTTGAAATTTCAATCTTCTGACATAGAACAGAAAAAATATATTTACAGAGACAAGGATATGCTAAAAAAGTTATGTAATCACCATAATGTTCAATCTGTGTTGTCCATTTTTTCATTCTTCCTCAACTGATGGGTTCAGATCCAACATTTGGTTCTGACTTGGCCACTTCTAAAAGATTATTGTATCTTAGAACTCTCAGGCTCCTCTCTTACCCATAATGCCCTGCCAACTCAACATACCTCAGATCAAGTTTGATGCCCCTAGATATAAAGGGACAACCGATTACAGACATTATCAAGGTAATCAGGAGAAAAGGGGAAGCTGAAACTCAAACAAGGAATAGAGATTCCTGCATAACTCTTAGATCTTTCCATAAGCAAAGGAGGGGCAGGTAGGCAGGAAGCTGAGGAAGAATGGAAATAGACAACATAGATGGAATGTTATGGTGAGTACATAACTTTTTTATCTGATGTTGTCCTATTCAATAATTCCTGAAATGATGGGACAGAGTCTCCATCTACTGAAACCTTGGGCAGCACTCATGGAAGGATATTCCGGAGTACTGCAGAGCTCTAGGAGGCTTAAGCAAGGGCAATCCCATTTTATCACAGGCAAAGATGATACAATCAGTTAATCATTTATCCAATGTAACTTTAGATACATGTTTTCCCAATCTGTTAGGAAAAAAGGAAACTTTGGTTCTATGAAGGTAAAAATGAAGTTGTTTATATATATATATATATATATATATATATATATATATATATATATATATATATATCCAAAAGGTGAAGCATATACTCCCCCTTATTTGAAAAGCTGGGAAAGAAAAAGTACAGTTTTGTACCTACCATAAATGTAGATGTTCGAGTGTTCACACTGCTGCAGTCGTTACACTTGGGTTATCCTGCCGTCAGGCGGTCCCGCAGTCGGCCAGAGTTCCAAAGTCTTGGTCCTGCATCGGTTGCTGTTGCTTCTTCCCTGACGTCAGTGTGCCAGGAGTATATAAGATGCATCCAACACCATTTTCTTCAGTTTTTCTTGCCCCAGATGTCAGGTGCCCCCAAGTAGGTAGGCAATACATATTGCTAATAAAAATATACATATAAAATAAAAACAATACCTTCAGTTACAAGCAAATACACCACAAAGGTTGTATAGGATAGAAAGGTATAGATAAGTCCAGCTAGTTCAGAGGGATGGAGGAGGTAACCTGGACTGCAGCAGTGTGAACACTCGAACATCTACATTTATCATAGGTACAAAACTGTACTATGTTCCTCGTGTTACACTGCTGCAGTCATTACACTTGGGTAGAATCCCAAAGCTAAGGTTGGGTGGCTGGTCTATAAAGAGTTAGGATTGGCTATGAGGCCCTGCAGAACTGCAGTGGCAAATCCTGCTCTGGATTTAGAGTAAAGAGGCAGGTGGTAATGCTTGGTAAAGGTGTGCACTGAACTCCAAGTTGCAGCCTCCAAAATTTCCTTGGTAGGTACTCCTCTGAGAAAGGCTGTTGAAGTGGCTGTTGCCCTGGTGGAATGTGGCCTAATGTTATATGGGATTGATTTTCCATGCTCTGTGTAGCAGTAACGAATACAGTGTCCTATCCATTTGGATATAGTCTGCTTTGAGATAGCCTTGCCCTGTGATCCTGCAGCATATGCTACAAACAGTTGCTCAGTTTTCCTGAAAGCTTTTGTTGCCTTGCCCTGTGATCTTGCAGCATATGCTACAAACAGTTGCTCAGTTTTCCTGAAAGCTTTTGTTTTGTCCAAGTAGAAGCGTAGCTGCCTGTGTATGTCCAAAGAATGCAGAAGTTTCTCCCCTTTATTCTGGGGGTTTGGATAAAAAGTTGGCAAATGGATGGTTTGGTTAAAAGCCACACTAGATACCACCTTTGGCATAAAGGTAAGGTTTGTCCTTAAAGAAACCCTGTCCTGATGAAAAATTATAAAAGGTTCCACTGCCATTAATGCCTGTAGCTCTGAAACTTTTTGTGCTGAAGTTACTGCCAGGAGCAGAGCTGTTTTTCATAATAAAAATTTTAGATCGGCTGTATTGGCTGGCTCAAAAGGTGACAGGGTCAGTTTTTCCAAAATGAAATTGAGGTCCCAAGTTGGTGTTGGTGCTCTCCGTGGCGGTCTTCTGTTTTTAGCCCCTCTGAGGTACTGCTTTAGCAAGTGATGAGAGAATAAAGGAGGATCTGTGTTGTAATGTGCTGAAATGACAGAGGCGTGGATCTTAATTGATGAAAAGGATAGGCCTCTGTCCAGCATCTCAGTTAAGTATTGTAAAATCTGAGGAATGTTTGGAACAAGAGGGTCAAGGCTTTGAGCCTGGTTCCAGGCGCAGAATCTCTTCCATTTTTCTGAGTAAGCTTTCCTGGTGCTAGGCCTCCTGGCCTCCAAAATGACATCCATAACAGCTTTAGAGAGAGGTGTTGCCTGTTAAACTAATGAATCTGCCATGCAGCCAGGTTTAGGGTTTTGAGCTGACCGTGCAGGATCTGATTGTTTTGTTGAGTCGGAAGGTGTGGAATTTGAGGCAAAATCCATGGTGGGCCTTGAGCTAAGTTCCTTAAGATAGGGTACCAGTGCTGGTGTGGCCAATCTGGAGCAATCAGGATCATCTGTGGTTTTTCTTGTCTGGCTTTTAGGAGTACCGTTGAAAGGAGAGGCAGTGGCGGGAAGGCATAAACTTTTAGGGTTTTCCAGCTGGAACAAAAGAGCATCCACTTTCCATGCTTGTTTGTGATAAGTCCTTGTGCAGAATTTTTGTTGTTGGCAATTCAGTGGGGAGGCAAAAAGATCTATGTCTGGGCATCCCTATTTTTGCGTTACCATGCTGAAGATTTGTGGATTCAATTTCCATTTGTGAGGGTCCATGATATTTCTGCTTAGATCGTCTGCCAGAGTATTTTTCTTTCCTGGCAGGAATTGTGCTTGCAGGTGAACTTGATACATTAGAGCTGTGTTCCACAAGGTCATGGCTTGCCTGCATAGGGGATAAGAATGAGTGCCCCCTTGCTTGTTTATGTACCACATTAGTGTGGTGTTGTCTGTCTTTAGTAATAATTGTCCTGGATGCAGAAGGTCCTTGAAAGCTGTTAGGGCATTTTGAACAGCCAACATCTCTTTTTGATTAATGTGAAGATGTATCTGTTCTGTGGTCCACTTGCTCTGAATGCATTTTCCTACCATGTGTGCTCCCCAGGCGTAATCCGAAGCATCTGTTGTTAGAGTTTGCCTGGCTGTGGGTAGGGTAAAAGGCTGACCCTTGTTTAGGTGACATGCCTGTGCCCACCATCAAAATGCCTGTTGTAGGCAGGGAATCATTGGTATTACTGCTTCTAAACTGTGAGTGTTGAGTCCAAATACTTGTTAGGTACCATTGTAATTTCCTCATATGCAGTCTGGCATATGGTATTAGTAGTATGCAGGATGCCATGAATCCCAGGGCCTGCAGAATTTTTCTTGCAGGGAGATGGGACTTTTTTGCTAGTAATTGAAAATATTGAGTTAGTTGAACTTGTTTGTCTAGCGTGAGGTAAGTCATCTGGGCCATTGTATTTAAGCTGGCACCCAGGAATATAATCTGTTGTGAGGGCACTAGTTTTGACTTCTTTTCATTTACTGTGTACCATAGAGAAAGTAGCAACCTTTTTACAAACGCCAGATGCTGTAGAAAAATGTCCTTTGTCTCTGCTTGAATGAGGCAGTCGTCCAGGTATGGATATATTTGAATTCCTTTTTGTCTGCAAAATGCAATTACTGGTGCCAGGCACTTTGTGAAGACCCTGGGCGCAGTAGATAAGCCAAAGGGCAGTGCAAAGAATTGGTAGTGCACTGTACCAGCTTTGAATCTGAGGTATCTTCTGCAATTTTGTCTGATAGGGACATGCAGGTATGCCTCTTTGAGGTCCAGAGTAACAAGCCAAGCCTTCTTGCCCAGCATGGGTAGAAGCTGCTGTAATGTCAACATTTTGAATTTCAGAATATCCAGGTAAGTATTTAGAATTGAAAAGGTCTAGTATGGGCCTCCAGGTCTTGTCCTTTCTGGGGACCAGGAAGAGTCTTGAGTAAAATCATTGCCCTTGTTCCTGTCGTGGTACTTTTTGAATAGCTCTAATGTCCATGGGGGATGAAATTTGTTTTTGTGCCTCTGCCCAATGATTTTGTGGCAGGTCTGGCATTCCTTTTAGCCTTGACTGAGATAATAGTCGGTATCCCTGTTGAAAGATTCACTCACCAAAAAACTGGATATAATGAAGACAAAAATGAGGAACCAACCACCAGGAGTACATATAGATCTAGTCCATGAAATCAATAATGTTCCAGCTGAAAAAAGTAGTCACAATCCGTTGTATGATCCAGGCGATTCTTTATTAAAATACAGAAGATAAGCGCTTTCGCGTGGTAAATCCACGCTTCATCAGATATCATTAAAAAATGTATAATTCCTGTTATTTAAATCCAAAAGCGCGGGAAATTTAATAGTACAAATTTGTGATTAAAAACAACTGTGTTCTCGTTGCTAAGCACTCTGTAAATACGCTCAAAGAGCAGCGAGAATCTCACCACCACTACCGGCGAGACATGGCAAGTAAAAATCAATGTCATCTGAAAATCACTTGTCTCAAAATGCTTCACTATGAATTTATCAATATGATATACTTCTATTTCAAAGGCTTGCAAGCAAAGTATTATTAATTTGTAAACTGACATTAAATTGCCCTTGTTCCTGTTGTGGTACTTTTTGAATAGCTCTAATGTCCATGGGGGATGAAATTTGTTTTTGTGCCTCTGCCCAATGATTTTGTGGCAGGTCTGGCATTCCTTTTAGCCTTGGTAAAGTATGAAAGTGGAACCTGTAACCTTGAGACACAATATTCAGAACCCATTTGTCTTGGGTGATTTTGAGAAAAAAGTGCTAGTTTTCCCCCTAAGGGGGCTTCCAAAATGGAAGTGCTTGGTGTACAAAGGGGAAAGTCATTGTGACTGTTTCCTTTAAGGTTGAGACTTGTCCTCACCTTCTTTTCGGGTTGAGGTGCCCCACTGTCGTTGTCTGTTTGAGCCTTGGGGTTGAGATCTGCCTCTTGGGCGTCTGTATCTGCCTCTCTGTGGCCTGTCTGACACTGGAAAGGACCAATTCTTTGTTGGCCAATTTCTGCTAAATTGAGGTGGCTGTACCTGTAAGAAATTCTTGACTGTTTGCATAGATTTAGCTTTATCCTCCATTTTCTTTAACACCTCTTCTGCCTTAACACCAAACAAGGTATCATGCTGTAAAGGAGCATCCAATAATTTTGCCTTAACATGATCAGGTAAACTCTGTTCTTTTAACCAAGCATGTCTTCGAATCACAGAACCTGTAAAGTACAGTTTTGTACCTACCATAAATGTAGATGTCCGAACAGGATAGCATCTGCAGTCATAACAAATGGGTTGTCCTGTCGTCAGGCAGCCCTTCGGTCGGCCGGATTCCAAAGTCTGGGTCTGGCTTCGGCTGATGTCGCACTTCACCCGACGTCATCTCTGCTGGTCTTCGGGTATAAAGGCATCAGCCAACGCCATTTTCCTCAGTGTTTCTTGCCCCAGATGCCAGTTGCCCTCTTGGAAAGCTAAATTTTGGATAAATGCCAATGTTTCCAAAAAAAAAAGTAGAAGGCAAACACAAAAAATAAGCATGTATGTACATATATACAAACAAATACACCATAAGAGACTCCCCCCCCAGCTAGCTATTAGGAGGGTAAATACCCTAGGAGTACCACAGAGGGGAAGGAGGGTGGGTAATCCTGACTGCAGATGCTATCCTGTTCGGACATCTACATTTATGGTAGGTACAAAACTGTACTATGTCCTTCAAGGATGCATCTGCAGTCATAACAAATGGGTAGAATACCATAGCCAAACTAGGGGTGGAGGAAGAAAAATTATGGTGTAGTTAGGATCCCTTGCAGTACAGCAGTGGCAAACCCTGCTCGGGATCTAGAGTATAGAGGTAAATTATAATGCTTGGCAAATGTATGCACGGAGGTCCAAGTAGCCGCCTCAATAATGTCCTTGGTTGCCACTTCTCGTAAGAAAGCTGTGGTAGTGGCTGTAGCCCTTGTAGAATGAGGTCTTATGTTCTGTGGAATTGGTTTTCCATGGTAGGAGTAACAGAATCTTATGCAATTTCCTATCCATTTGGAGATTGTCTGTTTGGAAATTGCTTTTCCTTCCCTTCCTGTTGCATAGGCTACTAAAAGCTGGTCAGTGTTTCTGTTACCTTTGGTTCTGTCCAGGTAGTAGCGTAACTGCCTATGTACATCCAAGGTATGCAGCAGTCTTTCCCCCCTGTTCTGTGGATTGGAAAAGAAGGTAGGTAGGTGGATTGCCTGGTTTAAAGACACTCTGGATACCACCTTAGGCATAAATGTAGGATTAGTTCTCATGGACACCCTATCTTGATGGAAGATTAGGAAGGGTTGCACTGCCATTAAGGCCTGTAGTTCCGAAACCCTCCTTGCTGAAGTAATTGCCAGTAGGAAAGCAGTTTTCCATGATAGGTGTTGCAGATCTGCTGTTGCTGCTGGTTCAAACGGAGGGAGGGTCAACTTTTCTAGCACAAAGTTCAAGTCCCATGCTGGTAATGGTGGTTTCCTAGGAGGTTTTACATTCTTGATCCCTCTGAGGAACTGCCTGAGTAGAGGATGCGAAAAGACAGGTGGATTGAAGCTGTATTCTGCTGAAATAGCTGATGCATGTATCTTGATGGAGGAATAGGACAGGCCTGTATGTAGAAGCTCTGCCAAGTACTCCAGGATGTTAGCAATATCTATGTTCGACACATCTTTTCCTCTTTCAGTACTCCAAATGACAAACCTTTTCCATTTTCCTGCATAGTTCCTTCTTGTTGAAGGTCTGCGGGCTTCAAGGATAATGTCTTTAACCCTTTGGGATAGGTCTGGGTTAGTTGCTGCTATGTGATGTTCCAGGCAGTCAGTTGCAAGGTTTTTAGGTTTGGATGCATGATGTTGTAGTTGTTCTGAGTTAACATCAAAGGCATCAGGGGTATTGACCACATTCTCCCCCGAGACATGCTCCTCAGTAATGGGTACCAGTGTTGTCTTGGCCAATTCGGAGCTATCAGGATTATCCTTGGACGTTCCTCTTTGATTTTCAGTAGTACCTTGTGCATCAAGGGAAGAGGTGGAAATGCATATGCTATCAGGCCTTTCCAACTGAAGGATAGAGAGTCCACCTTCCATGCAAGTGGGTGGTATGTCCTTGTGCAGAATTTTTTGAGCTGGTGATTGAGTGGGGATGCGAATAGGTCTATTTGTGGCATTCCCCATTTCTTTGTGATGGCCTTGAAGATGTCCGGGTGTAGCATCCATTCGTGAGCATCCGAGGTGGTTCTTCTTAACATGTCTGCTAGGGTGTTCTCTTTTCCCGGCACAAATATTGCCTGTAACTGGATGTTGTATCTCAGAGACAGATTCCAAAGGTCCAGAGTCATTCTGCATAGGGGGTATGAATGAGTGCCTCCCTGTTTGTTGATGTACCACATGACTGTGGTGTTGTCTGTCCTTATCATTAAATGGCCTTCTTTGAGGAATGGTCTGAATTTCTGGATTGCTAGTTTTACTGCCAGCATTTCTTTTTGGTTTATGTGCAGGGGCAGCTGGTCTTGAGTCCACAATCCTTGTATGCATTTGTCCAACATGTGCGCCCCCCAGCCTAGGTCTGAGGCGTCCATTGTGATGGTTTGGCTTGCTTGAAAGTTGTGGAAGGGTAAGCCTGGGTTTGACTGGCATGCTTGAGCCCACCATAGGAACTCCTGTTTTAGGCATGGGATTAGTGGGATTTCAGTTTCTAAGCTGTGCCTGTGTTGAGACCCTAAATTCTTTAGGTACCACTGTAGCTTTCTCATATGCAGTCTGGCATGTGGGACCAAGATTATGCATGATGCCATGAAGCCCAAGGCCTGCAGAACTTTTCTTGCTGTTAGTTTGTTCTGCTTTGTTAATGCCAAGAAGTAAAGAGGGAGTTCTTTTTGTTTTTCTGCAGTTAGGAATGCCATTTGTTTTACTGTGTCCAATTCCGCACCCAAAATGTTCTTGTTTGGGATGGTATCAGCCTTGACTTTTGTAAATTGACTGTGTATCCCAGGGCTTGTAGTAAGCAAATGACCCTTTGTAAATCTGTTGTCAGCTTGCTTTTGTTGTCCGCTTGTAACAGGCAGTCGTCCAGGTATGGATAAATTTGGATTCCCTGTAGTCTGCAGTGGCGATTACTGATGCCAGGCATTTTGTGAATACTCTGGGCAGTAGATAAGCCAAAGGGCAATGCTGAGAATTGATAATGCTCTGATCCTGCAAGAAATCTGAGGTATCTTCTGCAATTTGGTCGTATGGGGACGTGCAGGTATGCCTCCTTGAGATCTAGAGTTACCAGCCAACACTCCTTGCCCAGCATGGGAAGAAGTTGCTGTAGGGTCAGCATTTTGAATTTTGGGACAATGATGTATGTGTTTAAGACGGACAGGTCGAGAATAGGTCTCCAACTTTTCTCTTTTCTTGGTACTAGGAAGAGTCTGGAGTAGAATCCTTTGCCCTGTTCTGTTATTGGTACTCTTTCCACAGCTCTCATCTTTGCTAATTCCGCTATCTGCTGTAGAGCTTCTGTTTTTTGATTTGGAGGTAGGTTTGGCATTCCTCTTTTTACTGGTAAGGTGTGGAAGTGGAACCTGTAGCCTTGGTCTATGGTTTGCAAAATCCACTTGTCTTTTGTGATATAGTGCCAATTTTTCGAAAATAAGGCTAACTTTCCACCTAAAGGTGCTGCTATTTGCTCCCTGGTAGGCGGTGTCAGAGCCAAGTCACTGTGATTGTCCTGTTGCAGTGGCAGTGGTTGTGTCTGTGCCTCGGTTATTGCCTTGCCACTGTCGTCCTCTGTAGGCACCTCCTCTGGATTGATTTCTGCCTCTAGAGCGTCTATTCCTGCCTCTTTGGGATTTTGAGGAGTCTGGAAAGGACCAATTTTTGGCAGGCCAGTTCCTGCTAAACCTTGGGGCTGAACCTGTAAGAAATCTTTAACTGTTTGTACAGATTTTGCCTTCTCTTCCATTTTCTTCATTACTTGCTGAGCAGGTGTACCAAATAGACTGGCCTTATCCATAGGAGCATCTAACAGCTTTGCTTTAA
The DNA here is from genome assembly GCF_019279795.1 of Protopterus annectens. NCBI lineage: Eukaryota > Metazoa > Chordata > Ceratodontiformes > Protopteridae > Protopterus > Protopterus annectens. The sequence goes on from NC_056735.1 coordinate 1,865,474,172, forward strand.
CATGATCCGGTAAGACCTGTTCTTTCAACCATGCATGCCTTCTTATCACTGTGCCAGTCATGGCTGATCTAAATGAAGCCTCCAGTGCATCATAGCCACATTTTAAAGAATGGTTACTAACCTGTTGGATGTTATTCACCATTTCTAATACATATTTCTTATCTAAGGAGTCATCAGAGGACAGCTTTTTAGTTAACTGATCAAGCATAAACTCTTGGTATTGGATCATATGAAACTGACAGTTTAAAGCTCTAGCTGAGTGAGTAGCAGAGGTGTAAACTTTTTTCCCCCATCTCTCTAAGGACCTGGATTCCCTTTCAGAAGGAATAGGTTTTTTTGCTGAGGTCAAGGCTACTGCCTTAGGCCCCTGGGATATAGTTTCAGGATCTGCAAGTGGGGCCTTGTATAGGTGGTGATGAGTGTCTGGCACCCTGTAAAATCTATCTGGTTTGGCAGGGGCTGGAGGTAAAGAATCAGGAGCAGTGCAAACATCATTAAATGCATCATCCACAACAGGCAGTACAGGAGGTATAGCTAAGGGCCTATGTTGTGGTAAGTGCAGAAATGTCCTAAGCCTTTTTCTGGAATCTGAGAAATCTTGTCCCTGCCATTGGAATTGTTCTCTCATGGCATGTAAGGTTTCCCCAAAGGAAAATTCCTCTGGTGGAGAGGCAGCTGGAATGGATTCTTCAGCATCGGAATCTTCATAAGTAGAAAAAGGAGCCTCTGGCTGGTCTGTAATGTCTGAGTCATTCAGAATCATCAGAGGACACTGGCTCGGGGGGCGCTGCTCTAGGTCTCTTTTCTGGGGGCTAAGAGGCCCTGTCTGGGTGAGATTGGGATCCCCTAATTAAGGATATTAAATCCTCTGCCAGAGTAAGCATTTGTGAACTTGAAGTGGGCCTGTGTGAGGGGGGCTTAACAGGCACTGATTTAACAGATTTGGCTGCTTTAGCCCTGGCAAAGGCCTTAATAGACATGGCTGCAAGAGGCCTAGCAGCACCACGTGCTGGGGTAGAGACATCCAAAGGGATGGTGTCTGATAAATCACTAGGAACCACAATTGTAGGCAAAATTTCTGAGGCCGATTCAACTAAGGTAGCAGGAGCCTCAGTAGTAGCCATGGATTCGGCTGAAGATTGACCGGTTTTCTCAGTTTCGGCCGAAACCGAGACACTCGCGGCTTGCTTAACCGTGATTTCGGCCGAAACCGCGGACCGCGAGTGTCGGTCTTTTTCTTTGCGTTTTTTGACAATTTGGGTAGTCGGAGGATCAGACGGCATAATGTACGCAAAATCTGAGCCGAAAAACTGTTCAGCAAACTCCGACCGACGCCTAAGCGTTCGTCGGTTGAAGGAAGCACAGGCCGAACAGGCTGCTATGTCGTGGTCTGGGCCTAAGCAAGGCAGGCAGTAAGAGTGGAAATCTTTATGAGGTATTTGTTTCCCACAAGTTAAACAGTTATTGACTTTTTCTGACATCGGCTGAGGCAAGAAAGAGTCCCCAATGGGGTACTTAGCTTTTAGAAGTCTTGAGTAGTATTCGGTAGTAGTAAACTCTGGATCTGACCGACCGGCACTTGCGAACAGCTTCTGCTTGGCCACGCGGCAAGAAAGACTGAGGAAAATGGCGTCGGCTGATGCCTTTATACCCGAAGACCAGCAGAGATGACGTCGGGTGAAGTGCGACATCAGCCGAAGCCGGACCCAGACTTTGGAATCCGGCCGACCGAAGGGCTGCCTGACGACAGGACAACCCATTTGTTATGACTGCAGATGCATCCTTGAAGGACATCTGCGGCTCTACAAGAGGCCTCTAAAGAATCAAAACCACATTGCAGAGTATGTTTTCCCACCTGTTCAACTGCATGCAATAAATCCTGCATTTCTTTACAATCAGGAGCTTCTGACCTTGCAAGCATTTGCTGTTTTAACTGAGCCATTAAATATTGTTGGCACTTAAGCATGTGAAACTGGCAATTTAAAGCTCTTACTGCTAAAGTTGCAGAAGTGTATACTTTCTTCCCCCATCTATCCAAAGCTCTGGAATCTCTGTCAGAGGGTACTGGATTTTTTGCAATGGAAGCCTTAACCCCTTTTGGACCCTGGGAAATAGTTTCTGGATCAGCAGAAGGGTTTTTATAAAGAAACTTGTGAGAGTCAGGGACTCTATAATACCTATCTGGCTTGGCTGGTGCAGGGGGCAAAGAATCAGGAGATAAGCTGGATTCAGAGAACACATCATCCACAATATCTAGTACAGGCGGAATAGCCAGGGGCCTGTGCTGAGGCAATAAAAGGAAACCCCTGAGCCTTTTGTTGGATTCTGAGTAATCCTGACTTTCCCAATGGAAATGCTCCCTCATGGTATGTAAAGTTTCCCCAAAAGAATAATTCTTAGGAGGAGAGGCTGAAGGGATAGATTCTTCAGCATCAGAGTCCTCATAGGGGGGTAGAGAGTATCCCTGGTCTGAAGAGGAATCAGAGGAAATGGAAACCTGATCAGAGGAATCATAGTCTGTATCCTGCCTAGGCCTTTTCTCAGGAGGGGGATGGGAACCCCTGATTAGAGTAATGAGGTCTTCGGACATTTTAAGCATCTGTTTCTTAGGCATGGAGGACTGTCCAGGAGAATGCTGTACTTGTTTCTTTGTCTTTAATGGTACTTTTGTCTTGGCTGTTGTTTTAATGGTAAGTTGTGAAGGTCTGAAAACACCCTCAGAAGCCGATGCTTGCTCAGCGGCTCCGGACCCATCTGAGGGATTAGTTTCCGTAGGCCAAATACCTTGTGTTTCCAGTGGCCTAGCTGTCTCCACGTGGGAGTTGGTGGCGGCCTGTGGCTCTGAGGTAGTGGGTGTCAGGGGCTGCAAACGAGCGTCACTGAGAACCAGCGAACCGGCGACTGGCCTAGAAGAGGTTTCGTCATCGGTTCTGGACCTCGGATGCCTGTCTTATCCTTGTCTTTGTGTTTTTTTGGTATTGCGGTCGTCGGTTGATCTGACGGCATAGTATAATTGAACCTTCGGCCAAAGTAGTGCAAAGCAAAATCAAAACGTCTTTTTATAGTGCGTTTGTTAAATCTAGCACAAAACCGACTAGTGACTTCGTGATCAGGGCCTAGGCATGGAATACAGTAAGAGTGGAAGTCCTTATGAGGTATTTGCTTCCCACAAGAAATACAATTAACTTTTTCTGACATTGGTCTGAGGCAAGAAGAAAGTTTCCCCAATGGGGTACTTAGCTTTATTGAAGAATTCGGATCTGAAATTCGACTTCGAAAATCTCAGGAGTCGGCCAACTGGCACTTGCAAACTGCTTCTGCTTCGGGCACCGCGAGGCAAGAAAGACTGAAGAAAATGGCATCGGATGCACTGACGTCAGGGAAGAAGTGACAGCAACCGATGCTGGACCAAGACTTTGGAACTCTGGCCGACTGCGGGACCGCCTGACGGCAGGATAACCCAAGTGTAATGACTGCAGCAGTGTAACACGAGGAACATCTGGGAGATTAATGACCTGGTTAATGTTGGAGTCAGAAGCTACCTTAGGCAAAAAAGATGTATTTGTTCACAAAGACACCCTGTCTTTGTGAAAAAACAGGTAAGGAGGTTTAGAAGATAGAGCCTGGAGTTCAGATACTTGTTTAGCTGATGTAATAGTGACCAGGAAAATGGGTTTTCAAGACAAAAATGTAAGGTCTGCTTTGGCTGAAGGTTCAAAAGGAGGTTGCTTTATGGTCTGAAGCATGATAGTTAAATCCCAAGGAGGAGTAGAATCTTTTAATGGTAGACTAAGCAAAAAGGCTCCCTTGAGGAAGCCTTGCATAGTTTAGAAGAGGCTAAGGTAGAGTTATTTTCTCCCAGATGAACATTAGAAATGGCAGCCAATGGCTTTTAATAATTGAGAAGCTAGCCCCTTCATTGAAAATTGACAGTCCAGGGAGGAGAGGATGAGCTGTCTAGCAATCAATGAAATTGGAAAAGCCATGCGGTTAATTGGAGGCCTGTTAAATCTGGGTTTGTTATACCTGTTGGGTGAGACACAAGGTCTGGATTTGGATCCAGAATCCAAGATGGATGCTGAAGATGAGACTAGAGGAAGGGAAACTAAATCTGACGAGGCCAGAAGGGTGCAATGAGGATAACAATGCTCTTCAACTGAACTGCTTTCTGAAGAAATTTAGGGATTAGAGGTAATGGTGGGTACACATAAAGGAGACAGGAAGGCCAATCGTGGACTGCAGCATCTCTTGGTGACTCCCCTGCTGGAAGGATCAGGGCAAAGAACCTGCTGCACTTGCTGTTGAGTAGAGAGGCAAATAGGTCACAGCATGTCTGGCTCCACTGATGGAAAATTCTCTACACCACATTGACATTGAGACCACTCATGAGGCATCAGAATGGACCTGATTAGTTTGTCTTCAATCACGCTGGATTTCCCCAGAATGTGCGCTGCTGTTAGAAAACAACTGGAAGAGACTGCCCATTGCCACACTCTCATAGCGGCTCAACAAAGAGGTAAGATCTGGTTCTCCCCTGTTTGCTGATGTACCAGACCACTGACATACTGTCCATCTGTATAACAACTTTCCCAGATGGAAAAATGTCTTGAAATGCTTGCAATACTAACAGGTCTGCTCTCATCTCCAAGACATTGTTATGCATCTTGGTCTCTTCAAGAAACCACATACCTTGGCTGTCCTTCCCAAATAGTGCCCCCACCCCAACTGGGAGGCATCCTTGGTCACTGTGGCCTTGGACAGGGGAAGAACAAATGGACGACCCCCATGGAGCTGGTTCAAAAGAATCTGCCAAACAGGATATCTTTTGCATGCTTGTGTGATCTTGACTGAAGCAGATAATGGAAGTTGAAGAATGGACCACTGAGTCGACAGAGTCCATTGAAGTATTCTCATATGGAACCTTGCCAGAGGAATGAGCGAGAGTAGCTGCCATGGATTCCAGGGCTTGTAATATTAACTGGACTGGAAAAATAAGAACTGTGGATCACTTTCTTTACTTGTGACTTAGTGCATATTTATTTGAGTAAAGGGAAGAGAGGCTATCTGACTGATTGCACTCAGACGAGCACCTACTGTATGAACTAAACACTGTGTAGGAGTGTGAACTCCACACTCTGTGTAGGAGTGAGTTGAGACTTGTTGCAATTGACTGTGATTCCCAGATGAAAACACAGCTGGGGCAAGTAGTCCCTTGCCAGTAAAAGTCGATGCCTAATTGTGGCAGTTAGGAGCTAGTCATTTAGATATGGAAACACCCAGAATCCCAGCAGTCTCAAGTGAGCTGCTACCACTGCCATACATTTGGTCAACATCCTGGCAGCTACAGTGAGACCAAAGTGCAGTGCTCTGAACTTGTAATGACTGGTTCCCAGCTGGAACAGCAGAAACCTTCTGGAGCATCTGTTCATTTTGATGTGATAGTATGCATCCTGAAGATCTACTGAGCACATCCAATCTTCCTTTCAAAGCAGAGGAAAAATAGACTGAATCATGACCATCCAAAACTTTGAATACTTCACAAATTGATTTAGCTTGCTGAGATCCAAAACTGGTCTCAAGTCCTCTAATTGTTTGGCACTAAGAAGAAACCTGAGTAAGTTCCAGACCCTCTTTTTTTCTAGCAGCCTTTTTTTATTTCTACAGCTGTCGCTTCCCTCTAATTGGGTGGAACATTGGGGATTTTCCTCACAATGGTGGGATGGACTAGTGAAAATGGTATAGTATAACCTTCGGATATGATTCTCTGCACTTGTGAATCTTTAGTACTAGATAGCCAGGCTCTCTGGTGCAGAGACAAACATTCCAGACTGCTTCCAGAGGGGAACAGTTGGGCCTCCTTTCAGGAGTGCTGACAGAGCTTATCTGAGAAGGAATCCCTAAAGCCCTGGTTCTGCAGGCTACCTCTGGTGTGAGATCAGCATCTTTTGAGTTCTCCCCTCTGACCCTGGGGGGACTACCTCCATGTGAATCCTGAAAAGGACCCTGGGATTTCTTAAACCACATTTACCTATCTTCTTACAGGTTCCTAGAGAAAAGTCTTTGAGTGGTTGAAAAACATACTCCCACAGCAGACAAGGTCTTTCCTGCTTTTTCACACCTGGACAGCATGTCCTTAACCTTGGGGCTGAACATAGAAGATTCGTCAAATTCAGCACTGATGAATGAAAACTTAAAGGGCTCCACAAAATCACATAAATGCATCCAGGAATTTCTCCTGATGGCTATGCCAGAACCCGCAGCTCATGAGGCACCTTCTGCAGCATGGGAGATCAACATCATGGACACATTTGAGATGGACTGGAGGGTGGCACGTTGCAAGGAGATTCTGTTTCAATCCTCAGACAACATGGACACAGAAAGAGATTTGTCAAGGTCCTTGGTCAAATCTCTTTACAGTCTCATAAAATGCACCAAGTAATTCAGCAATTTGAGGGCACAGGTCGCTAAAACATACGCATGCTTCCCAAATCTGTCTAAAGCCCTAGACTCTCTATTAGGGGGATGGACAGAAGTACTCTGCTCTGCCAGGTCTTGCTTTGTGGCTGCATCCACAACTAAGGCACCAACTGGTACTCCCTTGCTTCAGTGTGTGGGTGTTTGGAGAGAGGCTAAAACTTTGGTCTTTTCAGTATATGCTCAACGGTGCCTGGCTCCTTCCACACCCACTGAGAAATAAGGTCAATGGGCTCATCAGCTGGGGGAGTTACCCAAGAAGTAGATGGGCCAGACCCGAAAGCCTCCAGAAACACTGATTCCTCCTGTGAGGGGGGTGTCGGAAGATTAACCACCTTTTTGTTTCAAGAGCTCTAGGATGTCTCCAAAGGAGACACCTTCAGTTTGTGATCTGGGGGACCCTCTCCCCCTCATTCGAATCAGTGTCCTCTGTGAGAGATTCCTGGGGGAAATCTAGGTGCCTCCTCTTACATGTTTCTCTTCCAAGATATTTCCTCAGTAGGATGTTCTGAGGAAGTATCAGAAGAGATAACGATGTCTTGACAAACTGGCAGGAGACTTGTTCAGGCTGGCTGTCCTAGTGGAAGGGATGGTCAAGGCTCAGAACAAAGAAAAATATGAGGCAGGGTTGTCTGATCTGAGGCGGGGCAGGGATGTCTCTTCGCTAGCCAAAGAGAAAACTCTCTCCACAACCTCAAAGGCAGAATACCTAGAGGACACAGAAGTAAATGGCACTGAAGCTGCAATATCTCAGAGTGTCAGCTCCTGCATCCCCACCAGCACTCCACCTGAGGAGAGAGTAGGACATGAGCTATGCAGCACCAAGGCTCCAAAAACTTCGGAGCCACCTCCAATCCCTAGGATCCAGCACTAATGCTTCAACTCCGAGAGTCTTCTGGCTCCAACAGAATTAGTGCTGGTCAGCTCAGGGAAACCATCAGAATCAAAGAAAAAATAGTCTTCAGATCTAATGTGGATATGCCCAGGGATCTCAGATCCAAAGGGTCTGAAACAGCGGGTCAAGATCAAATGAGGAGATATGAATAGGGAGGTGGATAAATGATGACTCGCGTGCCCAGTTGGGGTCAAAGTCAGGAGAATCCCCATCTGAATCTGTGCTCTGAGGAACCTCATCATCATCCTGTCCACATCAGCGTCTGGAAGATCTAAGAGTGGGTGCTTGGACAGAGGCCTAGAGTGTCTTTGTGGGGACTCTTCCAGGACAAAACTGGATTTGAGGGAAGAGGCAAGGATCAAATCTGAGGCGACTTGCGTTTCACAAAGGTCAGATGTGAGACACATGGATCCAACTTCCTTTGTAACTTTGCAGGAAGCTCCACTGAAGGAGCTGAAGCAGAATAATGATTAGGAGACCTTTTAGGATCATAGGTGTTAACTAGGCTAATGACCACAGGGGCCTTTTTAAGTCTAGCCATGCATCTCAAATCTCTGATGAGTTCTGACACCCTTGATAAGTGTAAGCATGGGCCTGGGAGATGAACAATTTACAGGTTACCTGTTTGCATCAGAGACACAGGTGCCAAACCAGGGATGAATTTCTGGTTTTCCATCCAGTTGTCCAAGTTGCACTTGAATTGGACTAGGGAGGAACTCTGCTTCACATGGATGGGGAGCCTGTTCTATAGACACCCAGTGTCTCTGGGATACATATCTCTCTCTCCAACAGGTCTTATTTATATCACTGGCAAAGGTTAAGTCTTTAGAATGTGTAATTCTGGTACTGTTTGTTTTGTGGATATGCAGGAGGTCCATCAAAGTGGGGTCTGACCATGCCCTGTATGCCAGGCATAGACCTCCCCTCAAAAGCCTGTAGGAGACAGAATACAGGGATAGGGCCTTGAGGAGGGCTGCATAGGACATATTACTTATACCCTGTATTCTTTTAGTGAGGAACCTCTGTGGATGTTCCAGTTGTTGGATATGCCTGGTTAGGTACATACCAAAGGGGGCATTGTACTCAGTGATAGGTCTGATGAATGCCGAATACAGTGGAACAATGAGTTCCTTGGACTTAGATGCCATGCCTTTGTTTATAAGTTGTACAGCATAGAAATATTTCCTCACCACTGTAGACACATGATAATCAAAGGCTAAATTACTATATATGTGTGTCCCTAAGTCCCTGACTACTGGGTCAACTCTAAGGGCTGTGTTGTCAATATGATAGTCACTAGGGATGGATGACTTCCTAAAGGATACTATTATGCATTTCTTGGCATTTAGTTTTAGTCCATGACTTTGACAACAGTTGTTTATTTATGTCAGCCCCTCCAGGAGAACATTTGTATCAGTGTGAGATTCAATGACAGCTCCTAATTTGCAATCATCTGCAAATTTAGTCATCCAGAGACCACTGACATTGGCCTTGACTTCTGAGAAGTAAATGCCAAAATGAAGTGGTCCAAGGACTGATCTCGGAGGGACTCTATTTTTGACTGGCCTCTTTGTAGAGGTGGACTCCACAATTCTAACTTCCTGGGTCCTGTATGCGAGCTAGCTGGCTATCCACTGGGTGACATACAGGTTTGTGCCTAACCTCTTGAGTTTGTCAACAATGCCCAAGTGGGGTATTGTGTCAAATGCCTTGGCCAGGTCAAGGTAGGCAGTGTGAACGATTTTTCCCTCATCCATTGCTTTGGTGACCTTCTCAAAGAAGTCCACCAGGTTGAGTAGGCATGATCTGCCCTTTACAAAACCAAAGTGGGTTGGGTCCAGTGTCTGGAGGTTTACTATATCTCTACTGATCATCTCCCTGATAATTATTTCCATGGCTTTACAAATAAGACCAGTGAGACTTATGGGTCTGTAGTTTCCAGGGTCTGTAGATGGTCCACCTTTGTGCAGAGGGATGACTGCTGCCTTTCTCCATTCATGAGATATGAAGCCTGTTTGGAGGCTACAGTTAAATAGTAATTTCAGAGGCCCTGATAGGTCATGTTTCATGCTATTTAGAAGGCATCCTGAGATATTGTCTGGGCTCATTGATGCAGTGTTCTCAGTCTTAGAGAGAGCATTAAGGACCTGTTCCCTAGTGATAGTAGGGGGAGTTATATTTGATGATATTTCCTGAGGGAAGGTTGAGAGGGAGAGAGGAGTAAAGTTGGAGTTGAATTCATCAGCCAGGAGGTTTGCTATATCTTCTGGCTCAGTATAGGTGGCTCCATTTACAATGAGCTCTGCACACAATTGTGTATTGCCTTTGAGGTTTTGGACATAGCTAAATAATGCTTTGCAGTTGTCCTTGGCCTGGGAGGCCAAACATACCTCAAATTTGGCTTTGGTAGACTTTATTTGTCCTCTGAGTTGTTTTAGTTTAATGAGAGTGCTTTTATCCTGCTGGGTGCTGCACCTGCTAATTTTTGCCATGATTTTCTTCTTCCTATTATACATTTGATTGATTTTGTGATTCCACCAGGATGGCTTGTTTTTTGAGATAGTTCTGTACTTCTTCCTGGTGGGTACAGCTGCCTCTATGTTGGCAAAGCAGCGTGGTCTGTTGACCATCTCCTTCCATACTGACAAATATTGCACCCCCTTAGAATGACACCAGAAACTAAGCCAATTATTAAAGTCAATCATCTTTTGTTTGTATTGGTGGCATAATCCTTGGAGAAGGTAAAATGCTGCTCAATGCTAGGCTCATACCAGCCTGAGACACATATTCTGAAAGCTCTATGACTTCTCTCTTCATATAGTCTAGGGAGGTACATCTCAGGTCATTTACTTTGCGGGACTCCTTTTCCTTTGACATAGAGTCAGGCTTGTTTTTGTCAGGCTTCTTGGAAAGGGTTTACACCCCAGCAACCAAGTAAGTAGAAGAAGAAGGGAGAAGACCTCATAAAACTAACTTATTTTTGTGATCTGTCAAGGCTCTGGAATTGAAGCCGAAGCATACTGCACAATCTACTTCAAGGTGAGCAGAAACTAGACAGCACATGCATTCCCCGAGGGCCCTGGAGTTGGGAAGCTTGTGCCCACAGGTAATGCATTTTTTCAATCCTGAAGTTTTATCAGACATGTCAGAAAACTATAACACAGCAAACAGGAACAATATACTTATAAACGCTAGGCTTAAGAAAATGTTTTAATAAACTACTATAAAATAGAAAGATTTTATAGAAAAAAAATTTTTTGGCAAGGGAAAAAAAGGAATAGACAAGGAAGAAAAAGAGAGAAAGGGAAAGAAAAACTACCAATGATTGTAGTTAAAGTACTCCACAGAGTAAGAAGATATATCAACAATGGTATCAGAACAGTACCAAAAATGGTAGCTCAGTTAGGTCTATAAATAACTAAACTAGCTTACAAAATATGAGAGGGATGAAGAGAAAGTAGTAAAATGAAAAAATAAGCTAACTCATGAGCCAACAATAGTAGAAAACTCAAATAACTCCAAGAAATGCGAAAGACTAAAGGAATTCGCATCTGAAGCCAACCAGCAGCAAATGAGATCTGATGTATGTTAGGTTGGCAGGGCATTGTGGGTAAAGGAAGGATCCAATAATCTGGTAGAAGCAGCTGAGTTGGATCTGACTGTCAGATCTGAACCCATTAGATGAGTAATGAATGAAAATAACACCATCAGATTATACATATCTACAGATGCAAGAATATGCTACAGCATTTAGTTCAAAAAGCAGTTTAGAATGTCAAAACATGAATAGAAAAATGGAATTATGCTTAGCAGAGCCTTCTGGATAATATGTAGCCATAATGACCGAGATGGCTTATGCTACAGGGATAGCATCATATCATTGAGAAGTATAAAGAAATAAGAAGTGAATGTGAATATTTGCAGGAAAGGATATCATGGGAAGAAGACACAGAAATGATGAGAGAGGCATACAGAGGGAATAGGAGTAGAAAGGAGATAAAGTGTGTGATAGATGTGATGAGAAGAGGGAGGTAGGATGAATGGGAGGCAATAAGTGAGGGGATGACCAGATGAAATAAGGAAAGATGAAATTCTCAACAAAGACTCAATTGGAACAGCTACTCCTGGGAAAGAGACAGGTAAGGTATATACTGTGTATGCATTTAGCTTTGACAGCATAATGTTTGCACAGCAGACTAAGCAGAATGCCTTTTTTTATTATTATTTTTTAAGAAAACAAAAACGGCATTCTAAATTTTAGTCAATGGAAATCACTTTATTAAAAAAATATTCCTGTTGACTGGCATTTAGTTTTAGTTTCATATTTAATTTCTTGTTGAATGTCTGGTTTTATTTATTTATTTTCAATTGAAGGCTAAAGAAACTACATGCATCCTACTATTTGAATAAGGATGCTTGAGGATTTAACTTGTCATGGCATTAAGTTTTTTCCTTTCTTACTTTTTTTTAATATTTGATCATTTTTTTTTTAATTTGTAGAAGGTAGAAAACAAGCTTCCAGCCTTCTTATAACTGAACATGTTTTTCCCTGTTTACAGACAGAGAAAAACAGGACAGCTATAACTATTTATTTTAATATTTACAGCAGCCCAGAGCTGATATTGCTTTCTCTTTGCTTTATAGAGATGAGGACACAGCAGTTGTAGCCATTTCATTTAAGTTACAGTTGGCTTTTGCTAAGTCCACTTTCTCCTCTTTGTGGAGATAATCACAAGGCGGCTATAGTCATTCATGATGTTGTAGCTTCTCAAGATTCTTCCTGTTGGGAATGCTTCAGTTACATCAGGTGCACTGACAGCTCTGTCGAATCAGTGTGCACGGTTTTAAATGTAACGTCCCATTGTATAAGTGTAATATTCACTGTGCATCCCTATGAGCAACAGGCTTGTCACCCATATTTTAAGCTTATAACTCCACTGACAATAACTGCAAAACATTGTCTGTAATCTGTTTTGGGGTCCAAAATGTTCATACAGTACCTGGACACACTACATCATATACATTCAGAAACTGTGAAAGCAACACTTCTTTATATGCAATTGCACTGCCAGATTGTCACTGACTTCTCTACAGGTCAGTTCATTTGTAAAAGGCATTGCACATCAAAAACAATTCAGTATTCAGCTCTGGCAGATCTAGCAGTGTTTGACAAATTGTATAACTGCCATAATTCCAACTTAGATATATTTTGGGCTTCTAGAATGAGCAGAAATCCTCCCTAATACTCAGAATTTTCTAGAAAGTGTCTGTCACATTATATTTATTTATTTATTTACCAGGGTGGTCTGACTGGGTCTACAGAACCCATTTTCAGCAGAGGCCTGGGGAGAAAAGCTCCACATACAGTACAATACAAATACAGTATAATCCAATACAATAAAGATTACATTAGAAATACTATACAAAAAATAAGCTGAAAGAAAAAACTGCTACACATCTAAACAGTTCTATACAGTTAAAACATTACAGATAATAGTCACTCTCATCATACATGATGTAGAAATAGCAGCCAGAAAGTTAGTGATGCAGACATATAGCGAGAGAGAGTTAAGAATAGAAGCAATAAAGCCTGAGCAGCAGCTTAAGGATATGGTATAGAAGCAGAGAAGGAGTTAGAAGAGCTTTAGGGTCTTGCAGTCTGTGAGGGATTGAAATGTGAGAAGAGGAAGACCTGAGCATTAGGCAGGCTTTATGCAGGAGCAGAGCCATGTATTTGTGAGATGATTTTTTAAAGAGGCTTTGAAATGGGTTAGGCCAGGAATAAACCTGGTAGCTAGAGGTAGTGAATTTCAATGTATAGAGACAGAGTATGAATACAGAGAGTGACCAGGTTTTCTTGTGGGTTTTGAGATAGCTAAGAGATGTTTGTCTTCTGACCATAGGGATCGATTTGGTGTGTAAGGTGCGACTAGATTGACTAGTGCAGGGCAGGCAGTAGGTTTGAAAATAAGGTTGTGCAAGGTGAATAGCTGAATAAAGGCAAGTTGGCTGAGTAGTTCAAGCCAGTTTAATTCTAGGAGTGGTTTACAGTGGTGTGTGTGATATTTAGAGTTTGTGGCAAACTTTGCAACTTTGTTGTAGCACTGTTCCAACTTGCTTAGGGTAGAATTTTGTAAGTTAGTTAAGACAGGGGTACCATACAGAACAGAGGGAAGTAAAAATGTTTTTGCAAGGGTGGTTTTGGTTGCTGCAGTAAAAAAAAATGTTTGTTTCTATATGAGTCCTAGTTTTTGATGAGTTTTCTTTTTATTTTGCTGTATATGGGGGTCAAATGAAAGTTTATCGTCAATGATAACACCTAGAAGTTTGGATTCCTACACTATTTCTATGGTACTGTTGTCAGATGCAAGGATATTGAAATGATCAGTGACAAGGAAAGTGTTTTTGGGATGAAAGAGTACTAGTTTTGTCTTCTTTGGATTAAGAAAGAGTTGGGCATTTCTTAGCCAGGATTCAACTGCTGTAAAGGACTGCTGAGTTTTTGAGAGTAGTTCTGGTAGTGATTGAGCAATGCAGATTAAGGTGGAATTCATCTGCATACTGAATGAGGGTCCCAGGGTGAGAGGCAGTGTGAAGGTTTGTGAAAATGTTGAAGAGTAGGGGTCCTAGGATGGAGCTGTGGGGGACTCAAGTAGGGTTGTGGAGAAAGGGTGAGAGTTTGTTGGACCATTTCACTGCTTGTTTACGATCCTGAGGTAGCTCTGAAAATGTCTGGAAATGTCTCCTAGTTTGAAGGCCACAGGGAACTATACAGTCTCCGAGTTACATCACACACTATTTCAATATACTAGCAAAGAAGTTTCATTTCTGGGACTTCTACAGTGTCAAAGGAATCTTATATCCCTTTGATAAATTAACTGTTGGGATATATACATTTTCTGGAAAACTTATTTAGAAAACTTGAGTTTAACAATATCTATAAATGTGGATTGTGCATATTTTTATTTAGTTTGGTGTTATCTCATTACTCATCCAAATCTTGTCAAAGACTACAGTGGAGGTAACATTTTGTTATGAAATGATTCAGTAATATATCAGGATGTAAAATTCTTGTTGATTATGGACCATTGCCATTTACAAGGTTGAGATCTCTGAATAGACTTTGCTAAACTGTCTCACTTCAAAACAGCCCTAGGTTGAGATCTCTGAATACAGACTTCACTAAATCATCCTAATTTAAAACAGCCATCAGAAACTGCTTTATATTAACAAATTTGCATACAGACTGTGGCAGATTCAAGTACCTAGTAACCCTCCAGGATACAAGGCACTTTAGCTTTTTGACTATAAGCAAAAATGCACTGCATCCTTTCAGAAAAGTACAAGATACTATTAGCACCATAATCATAAAGTCTTGCTCATTTTATACTAATGTCAGTGATGCTGTTTACCCTTCTAAATAAATATGAATCCATCAGTTCATCTATCCAATTACTTTTTAAACCACAAGTCCTAGTAAGGGTCACAATCCTTGTAAATATGGCCTTTACAAACACAGTCCTACTGTCTGTTTAGTATTATGTCCACTGAAGGGTAATGAAATACATCCTCAAAAAGTACAGAAGTTTGTTTTAAGAAAAAAAAAATGGTAAAAGTCAACAACATATAAATGTCAAGTTTTTTTTCATCACAAAGTACATCTTCCCCTTAATCCAACTCCAAGAAAGCTGTGTGAAAAGAAAATATAATTTACAGTAAGTAGCACTTTCACTGATTTTTAGATTAAGCTATTTTTTCTTGCACTCTGACATTCTGTGAAATCTCACATTATTTCTTTTGACATCTATTATGTCATCTGTGACATCATGTAAGCTGGAAGAGGATTTATCTGTTAATTTATTACTGGCATTATGCTGGTCCAAGAATCCCTTTTAATGATGAAGTAGTGTTTGATTTTTATAAAGTAATTTGTAAAATCACAGATTCTAAATGAAACGTCAATTAAAATGTTATACATAAGATACTTTCTGTGTGCTTATCAGTCATAAATGACCAGCACTATGCTTCATCGGGAAATACAGCTTGAAACTACAATTCTGAGAATGAACAAAAGCTCTGAACAATGTACCTTTTTAAATTTAACATTCAAATATAATTTAAAACTCTGCATAACAGATGTACACTAACAAAAATCAAAGAATGTCATTGAAAAGACAGTAGCACTTTTGTCAGAGACAGTCAAAGAAGTAGGAAATCAAATTACTCTCACTGAAAATAATTGAGGGGCTATTATTACACTATGTTTTTGTCACTGGGTTTATGTCAGATGATCAAGCTTCATATGGTGGAGACCATATGTTCAACTTTCTGAAAACTCAAAGCATGTGTTTGGAGATCACGGTACAGTGGGGATGGGGGATTTAACCCTTTCTCCACTGTAGTGTGATCTTGGAGTTGGTATATATAATTTTTAGGGGGGGGGTGTGATTTGCAGGGTGTACTCCCCTCTTGCAAAAACATAGGTTTTTATTGTTTTGTTTCATTTTGTTTGAGTTTTTGGAAAGTTGAAAGTATGGTCTCGACCATATGAAGATCAAATTTTCTGGAAATTCGATATTCTGACATAAACCCAATCTCATCATAGTGTATTTAGTGTCCCATGTAAGTTTCATCAGGAAGAGAACACTTTGAATGTATGACAAAAATCACACAGCAGGACAGCTGCTATCAGGCCATTTAAAGTAGGAAATCAAATGATTTTCACTGAGAGCCACTGAGAACTATTACTACAATTCAAAGTCTCACCACAGTGTACTCTTGTGTCCTTGTAAGTTACATAAGGAAGAGAAGACCTTGAATGTAACACAAAAATCACACTGCATGAAAGCCACTATCAGGCCATTTTGTGATACAGAAAATAATAACCCTTACAATGATGCAGTATTTGTATTGCTGAAAAAGATCAACTATATGAAGAAAAAAAATCAGCTTTCAGGTAAACTTGTAAATTTACAAGCCAGGGTTACCTTCAAAGCAACAAAAGCATGGAACTGACTTTTGTAAGATACCTCCTGCACACATATGTTTGGATTCAGATGCATATGTGTGTATATATGTGGTATGCTTGTAAATTTACTAGCTATGACCAAAGTAAAACTTCAAAATTCTGACACAGATAATCATAAAAAATATACTTTTCTCTCTCTCTTCTCAAAAGACCTGTATTTGTTGACTGAAATGACAAGAACATGATGAAATAGATATAGGTCTGCCCACATAAACAGTGCAGAGTTTTTTTTATATAAATGGAAATAAAGCAAGCACGTGCTGATTTTAGTAAATATGCATTTATTTAGGTATTTATTTATTTTTACACACAATGATGTACATGTTGCAGGTCAGCTGCCTTTAGACTCTTCATAGCTGCCTGCTGCAATTTCAAGGAACACTTCTCTGTCTGCAGACTCCAACAACTTTGTTATAAGATGATCCAACACACTGCCTCCACATAGCATTTCCTGCCAAAAACAAAAAACATGAAATTAACATCTTAGAAACTACAAAAATAAACTTAAGAAATGTTCTGCTATGTTGTTACTTGTGAAATATTGTGCAGTGAATAAGGGTCTTCGTAGGGTTTAGATTTATTTAACTATGTTTCTTAAATGCTAACCAGAATAGTGTAAGTTAATTCATCATGGACAAACACAAAGATAGGAGTGTAGAGAAAATACAGCACTGATAAACAACAAAAACTGCCTCAAGAATCCACCAAAATGTTCAAAACAGGATGTAGTCAGAAGAATCTAGCCTCATTCTCCAACACCTCTCTAGTATCTAATACCCCCTCTTCCACCCCCACTATCTCTACTTCTATACCCTACTCCCCACCCACTAACTCCTCTACCCCCTCTTCTACACAAACTCTATCCTCATCTCCACCTCCCCAAAATCCCCCCCCTCCTGACTGCCCCCTCTTTACATTAAATCCCATACCGACATCCACTATAAACTCCTTCAGAAATTGAAACCATGTACCAATGCTCCTGATAATATCCCTTCTTACTTTCTCAGTATAGCTGCTGAAACTCTTGCCTACCCCATTAGCATTTTAATTAACCGCTCCCTACAAGAATACACAGTTCCCCAAATCTGGAAACAAGCCTTTATTATACCTCTACATAAAGGTGGTAACAATAATAACATTACTAATTTTCGTCCCATAGCCATCCTGTCCCCCATTTCTAAACTCTTAGAAAAATGTGTCCAACTTCAGCTCCTTCCTCACCTCCTAGACAACCATCTTATAACTCCCACACAGCACGGTTTCAGACCTAATCATAGCACCATGACAGCCCTCCTCTCCTTCCTTGAGATTGTAAATAAAGCCCGTGACTCTGGACAAATTGTTTCCACCTTACTTCTTGACCTCTCCAAAGCCTTCAATACTATCTCACATAGCCTGCTCTTCAACAAACTCTCCAAACTTCACCTATCTTCCTCCTCTTTGAACTGGTTCTCTAGCTACCTATCTAACAGAAGTCAAGCTGTAAAATGGAAAAAAGCTACCTCCTCTTTCCTTAGTACCCCTACGGGAGTTCCTCAAGGCTCCATACTGGGTCCTCTTCTCTTCAATATCTTTATAAATGACTTCCACAAATCAATCCCTTTCTCTAGCATCATCCGATATGCAGATGATTCAACTATCATCTGTTCTGCCTCTTCTATCACTACACTACAAAAACTTACTCAAGATGCTTTCTCTTCCACAGAGCAATGGATGCTATGTAATCATCTAGCTCTCAATGCTACCAAGACCAAACTAATGTTATTTACTCCTTCTAAAATCATCCCTCCCGACATGGGTACATTCTCAATTACTACTCAACACAATTCACCTCTTGAAATAGTGTCAGAAACCAAACTACTTGGGGTCCAAATCGATAACCTACTTAAATTTAACTCCCACCTGCAAATAAACATCAAAAAAACACACCAAAAACTTGGCATGCTTTATAGACAGAACGCCTACCTCACATCTGCCACTAAAATCACTCTCTCTACTTCCTTCCTAATCCCATCCCTTCTCTATGGTGCCCCACTACTAACTAATCTTCAGTCCTTGTTAAAAAAACAGCTTACCTCCTGCTATAACAAAATTGCAAAATTCGCCACCAGCCAAAAGTCCTCCACTCACCACTGTTTCTCCCTCCATAAGCTAAAATGGTTAGAACTTCCGAATCAACTAACTTACACTCAACTAACTCTAGCCCATAAGCTTATTCTCAACCCTTCCCTCTGTCCCTCTCTTTCCTCTGCCTTTAAAATGCACCTACCTAACAGAGTTCTAAGGTCAAATAATCAAAATCTACTAGAAGTACACAAACCGACTCATCCCCCAGGCAAAAACCTTCTTTCCTTCAGCCTCACTTGCCTCTGGAACTCCCTACCTCCACTCATCCGCACCACCTCTAACCACTCTGCCTTTAAAAAGTCTCTTCACCTACATCTAGCATCACAGTGGGAATGCTCTTGCTCCCACCCCACATAACTAACTCTACTTAATTCTCCTTCAATACCATATCCTACTTTTGTAGCTATGATATTTGTTCTCTAATCAGTATTAATGTTTACATTTATTCTATTACTAGTAGGTTTCTTCTTAATGTATTAACTGTTATGACTGCTATTCTAAATTTGATTAGTTCTACTTTTATTCTGTTTACATAATATTATTAACTCTCTATACCAAGATTGTTACTGTTAACTGTTGAAAATACCTTTTGTTATGGAGCTTTTCTCCCCAGGACTCCATTGAAAACGCGTTCTTTATGGCCCAATGGACTATCCTGGTAAACCAACGGCAATAAATAAATAAATAGCACTTTATTAATGGTTACTCTCTTTCATCCACATTAATAAACTTGGACTTCATCAGAACTTTCAGATATAACACAATAAGACTATTTAAAACTTCCAGTCTTGTATGTCACAATAAATTAATTAACATTTTTAATGCCATACACCTATCTACATATTTCTCTTATATGCGCTCATTAACAAAAGAGCTCAGTTATAAGCCTCTCTTCATGAATAATAAAGTGCATCTGATCATATCCTGTTTCGAACATTTTGGTGGATTCTTGCAGCAAGTTTTGCTTCTAATCCATCATGAGTATTTTTCAGCTATGACTACGATCAAGAAGTACAATGCAAGTAAAAAAATCTTATAAATTCACTATGGTATACAATACAGCTAAATACACAGATCTAGTTAAGCAGTTAAAAAAAAACAGTTGCAGAAAGTACCTAATTTATACATGATTCAGCATATATAAAGCTGATTGCATTTGCATTAATTCAAGTATTACTACTTGAATTTCACAGTCATTTAATAAATGTAAAGTCATGAGCATGCATTTATTTTAGAGAATGCAAGTGCATAATTGTTTAGAAATTATGCAGTTATCTTCAAGAAATGTGTCTGGTGGTAACACAGGAGGTGTGAATTATTACTGTTCCTAAATGCATGCATATCAAAAATGTATCTAATATTATTTGAAAGGTTGTTATATATCAGGAGACAAGGTAAAAGAATGTTATTCTATAGACCTTAATTCTTCTCCTGTGTTATATAATGAGGGGACAATGCGGTAGCAAACTAAGCATTGGTATGAAAACGTAATACTCATCCTATGGGGGCTGGGAAGACAGCCGCATTGGGGAACATTCAAATTTGCCTAAAGCCATGTGGATACTTCCTTTTACATGTAGCTATTCATCTCCCACATGTAACTGTTGTGATGCTTCTTCCAAGGGGCCACAGTAATAATCCTGTATATATTTCATACTACATAAGCTGTACCATTCTTGCACCCACTGGTGCAGTAATAATCTATTAATTCCCCTGTCCCACAACTGTGGCACATAATATCACCTTTTGGGTGGCGTCTTGCATTTCAAGGGGAAACTTTTATTAGTGATTTACTTTATGCCATGTGACTGAAAGACAAGCACCAAACAAATGTTGTCACCCATATGTAGCTGGTATGGAATTTCTGTGTATCCACCTAACTTTTCTTTTGCCCTAGAATGATCATGGCTTAGTACATACAATATCAGCTATGATGGTCTTCAGACAAATGAATGCACTCATACACCTACCTCTTACGGTATTCTGCAAAAGACTCAAGCCCCCCCAAGTAGCAGGGAGCTGGCACCCTGGCCTCCATCAGAAGATGACCTTGCAGCAGGGCTTCTCCTTTACTCCTCAATGGGAAAAGCCAAAACTGGCCTCTTACTCCTACCTCCTTTGTCACCTCCTTCTACTACTTGAACCTGGTTCTCATGTAAATTATGCCACTTATTAAATTTTCTGGACCCTGGAACTGTGTTCCAATTTGTTAGGAAGACATGTTAGCAAGATGGATCTTTTGAGGCATGTGTTGAGTTACCAAACGGACAAAGAGCTAAAGGCAGTGCAGGAGGTTTCTGACAGCATCCAGCATGGTGAGCAGAAGGGAATAACATCAGACAAGAAAAGGTTTACAGCAGAAGGAGAGAAGGGAGGAGGGATGCTGATTTTAGGTGATATATAGTTCCAACTCACAAAGTGCAGTAAACACTGGAAAATGGGAGTAACTTTAGCTAAATAAGATGGGAAAGAAAGGGGATGCAGGGAAGAAGGTTACTTTAAAAGCTAAAGTAGTAGATGACACATTTTTTAAGTTTTATTTTATTTTTTTATTTATCCACTGTTGACCAGGATAATTCCACTAGGCTAGTGGCCTCCTTTCAGAGGAGACCAAGCCAGAATTTACTAGGGGAAATTTGGCCAGGGCATCATGGAACTTCCCTTACTCTTTTGCTGCGAGGAGGAACATTTTTGCTACTGCATTTACATATTTGTTATACAGTCCATAACAGTACCGGTTAGTTTACAAATGTAAGTATTTTCTGTTTCTAGTGATGTCTCTGACTGCCGCTGACCGCTATCTGTTATCAATGATAGTTCCTTATGGTCCTACTTAAGAGCCCTGCGACTCCATCTACACTGAGTTTTAGTTAGTGCTGCTTACACTTTTTGATGAGCTCCCCTCTTCTTTTAGTCTTTTTCTGGTGATTTTGACTCTTAAGTTCATCTCCTGGGAGCTTATATAAGTAACATTCTGATTATTTTTGTACAGTCTGAATGGTCAAGCCAGGAGCAGCATAAGTTATGCTTCACTACATTGCTGCCACATCAAACACACTCTAAAATGTGTGCTTATTGGGAACCAAAATGCTAAAACATAGCATCCAAACATTTTGAAAAGATGGTGGTACCTAGAAATAAAATACCACATCCCTGTAACTGTAAGAAATATTAAAGCAAATTTCTAAGAGTAATGTATTATGACACTCAGCTACATAATGCACTTAGCTGCTGAGTCTCAATGTAAAAGTGTAAACATACAAACAAAACCTTTACTTTACATAATGAACCTTTCTGCATACGAGTCAAAATGAGGGATGGGGCCATAAGTCCAGTGACAAAAAAAAAATGAAATATTCAGGAGAAACAACTAGTATTTTTACATCTCTTGTAATAACAACCCAGTAAATATGTATTCTCGTCCATTACTGTACTCTGTATACTGAGCAGACGATAAGCACAACACCCAAAATGGAAACCATTTATAATGTAAAATGTCAGTCTGTGGCAGTGAACGCTTCTGATGTGTAAATGTATAAAAGACCATATGTCAGTTTCCCTCTGAGATTTTGTTAGAAAACTTTCAAGTGGCAGTAAGTTACTATGAAATTAAAAAGTACCCAAGACTGTTATTCTACCCTTAGATATTTTAGTGCAGCACTACACCAAATTTCACTCCAAAAGTGTAACTGCTCAAGTTTGTGACATATTACGTATATATGCCGCAAATTAAAAACATTTTTTGGTAAATATATAGGAATTTTATTCCTGCTGTAATGACAAAGTCAGTAGTGAAGCATTGTGTGCCATTATTATATTCTGCATACTGAGCAGATGTTCAGCATAGAATTCACAATTTAATCAAAGTATAATGCAAACCTATATACTAATGCATATCTCTACATACAAAGAAAGACATCTTATTTTTACACTGAATGGAAAATATGGAGGGGTAAGATAATACCTCAACTGAAGCGCTGCCTTAGTTTTAATCATAATACTTCAATGATTATATTTACATGTGGAGTCAGATGGCCTTAATATTGCACTGTCTCGAAACACCATTATTACTGTTTAACCTTAAATGTGTTTAACATGAAATTAACAGGTCTATGTTTAACCATCGAATGGAACTTCCATCAAATGCCTGAACATCAAACCCTATCCATCGAACATTCATTTAGTGTATGTTTATTTCATCAATGGGGAAGGTTAACTAGTTGGCCACCACTTCCCTGTGTACCTCACCACAGTAGTTTCAAAGAATTATACTTTCAGTGGGTCAAAGTAGACCTATATATATATGTATATATATATATATATATATATATATATATATATATACATATACACACACACACACACACACACACACACACACACACACACACACACACACACACACACACATATATCCCTCTTTACATACATAATTAGTAATAACTAGTTCTTTACAATCCATCCACCCTCAACCCCATGTTCACATGGGGTCGGGGTGTAACTTCAACAGTAACAATCATCTCGGGCCAAGATTTACACCGCCGGGTGGATACAGTAAGTCATCTGCACCACTCACTCGCACCTATGGGCAATTTAGAGTGTCCAATCCATCTAGTGCATGTCTTTGGGATGTGGGAGGAAACCAGAGCACCCGGAGGAAACCCACATGACCACAGAGAGGACATACAGACTCCATACCGAAGGCACCCCAGCCGAAAACCGAACTGGAGAACCTCTTGCTGTGAGGCAACAATGCTAAACGCTGCACCACCACGGCCACCCCAATCAATTTACAATCAAGAAGACAAATAAACCTTCTCTAGCTACTGCCCATCAAACAAACTATTTTGGAATGGTTGCCCTAAGCCATTCACGCTTGTTATTACTGTCACGGCAAGTTACTTCCAGGTAAAGTTAAGAGCCCATTCTACCAGGCCTACAGCTATTTCTGCTGTTTTTGGGAAATGATAGACCCTAGAAGCTTTCTAGATGCAACAACCTGGTGTTCTGTACATACTTTGAACAAACATTACAAAACTGTTTCTCTAGGGCTACGAAAGGGCTAACAATGACTATACTCCAGGTGCTCCTGGACTCTGATCCTTCTCCCTCCTCGATTTTTTCTAAGCTTTAGTATTTGTCCCATATTGCTTAGGCTACTGCAACAGTGATCTACTGATTAACATAGTATAGCCGTGATGATTATTATGATTAACATAGTATAATGTATTGAAAAACAAACACCTTCCCTCCTCCCACCTTGTTGTTTTTTTATGGTAGGTTGGGAGACCCTAGCTTCCTCTCTTCTCCTAGCACATACTTTAACGGCAGGGTTTCTGGGCAAGTAAGCTCTGATTTTTGGCTTATGCCTACTTTTATACTTGCTTGCTCTAAAACCTCAACAAATGTACGGATGTGTGGAAGGTGTTCTAAATCTTTAAAAGCTGACTGGGCATCCAGTCCTTGGTAGGATAAGTCCTATATAACTCTGACAACTGCAACTGTGATTTAATGATGGACATCAGTATGGTACTGCATATTACATTACTTCACACACAACAGCAGTTATAAAATAAGCTCATAGAAGAATACCAATCTGTCTGTATTTATTAAAAATGTGTTAACAGTAAAAAAAAATGACTTTTGCTCATCATTATCATTTTTGCTATGTTCAGTTTTGTGTTTATTTATATATGTTTGTAATAGTGGCTGCTTGACACACTTGTTGAAATATGGCTATATAAAAGCAGTCACTATGATCAGATTAGATCATACCTCCTTCATACCAAAAGGTTCTACCTCAAACTCTTTGGAGAAAACAAATGGGGAAATAATTTCAATAAAAACTGCTTGGTCACATCACTGATAAAAACATATACATAGTGCATGTCCAAAACAAACAAACAAATTAAAAATTAACTAAGCTCTTTAGAGACAAGTATTTTCTCATCTGTTGTGCTTCACCATCTACTGATAATGTATACTAAATTGCTATAGTATGTCCCTATTTTAACTAACCTACAATCTCCTCTACTACATAAGCTTGAGATGGCTTACAAAGCAGAAGTTTGATTTGCTGCAAAACATCACTGTGGAACACATCTCTCTGCACTCTCTCATTATAGCTTCAGATGGTTGTATTCTAACCAGCAAAAGCCTCTAATTCAGTTGACATTTGTTCATAAGATCCTGTATACTCTCCTATTGCTCTAGGTTGGCTAACACCTAATTATTGCACAAGACAAAACAGTGTTTGAAAATGGAATAAATACAGAGATTATCACTATCCAGTACACACCAGTAAACTAGAACAAGCTACCTCATTCTTTAAGATAATCCATGGAAAAAATGGCCTTTAAGATATCTTTGAAACAGCATTCACAGGTACAGTGGAACTGACAGTCTGGTGTCACTTAATAACATCACTCATAAATGAACATGGTATATGATTATGATCTATGTACCAATATGCAAATTACTTACAATACCTTGTATTTAGTGATGCACATTTGATTTCTAATCCTCATGCGCTAGAAGGTTTTTTTTTTAATAACTCCTTATTTATTGGTTACATCAGTTATAGTTTTATGTGCTACTTACTCTGAAAAGTTATTCATTCAATCCAGGTTATCCCTGTACATACCTGTATTATATGTACTACATATTAAAACTGCAACCTTTGGAAAAAACAAAAAAAACGACAGCAAAATAAAAAAAAAAAAAAAATCAGACTAAATCCACTATTCTTGGTGCATCACTTTCTCTGCCTTGTTCAGCCATCTGCCCCATCTCCTTCACGTCTCTCACCAACCATTTTGCTATCTAAATAGGCTTAAAAATTGTGTCGGAATATTTATTTTTTATTTCTTTTCTAACTTTCCACAAACAAAACACTTCAATGAAGCAACGCTTGTACCTACAATCTCCAGTATTCAGCTGGCTGTGGCAAACCAAATACTGAAGTCTGTAAAGTCAGTTCCATATAACAAGATCAATGTTCAGTTTTCTGGACTAAAATATGTTAAGTGGAAACCCTGCTTGATGCATGCACACACACACACACACACACACACACACACACACACACACACACACACACACACACACACACACACACACACAATGTCTGTCACCATTAACTCTCCAAGTACCAGTGGATTATCATACAATTTTATGTACTTTACTGACTTTTTATTTCACCTACTGACCCTAGGTATGTAATAGGACAGTTTTCCTCTACTCTTCTCCCTCTTAGTCAATGATCTTCCCCTGGAGTTACAAGTCTTAAATGAATCATGCATGCAAATGATATGCTGATCCAGTATCTAGTACAAGCCAAGAGTGGCATGCAAGCCCAAGTACAAGATAACTTCACTCAGTTATGTACCTGCTCCAGCGCTAAGAAAAATAATGTCATGGTCTTTTTTTCTGACAAGAAATCCCCCACTATCCCTCCTATTCTCTTAACAGATCATAAAAGCAACATGCTACCTAATGGCACTGAACAGAGGTACCTAGGCATCATATTCGATACTACCCTCTCCTTTACCACACATACAGATTTTATAAGTAATAAAGTCCTTGCTCAATTAAAAGTATGTTACAAAATCAATCACCTTCTCTTACCCACTGCTTGCTAGGTCATTGCAAAAGAATTTTAATACTCAAACTGGAATATGGGCCTTCCTTTTCTTGTTATGCAGTCAGCCAGCAATACTCACGGAATACAGACAGCTGAGAATAAAACCAACATTTTCGTTCTAACAGACTCCCCAGATGCATCACTGTAATTCGTTAAAAAATTCCAAATGGCTTTCGGTGCCTCATAGGCCATTTTTCTTTTAAGTACTCTAATTTACAAAGTTCTAAAGCATGGTCACTGCTCCTCTTGAAGAGTGAAAATATGTTTACAAGACAACTCTTATGAACTCAGAAGTACATAGGACAACACCTTCTCTCTGGTAGGCCATCCATTTAAAACTGCTGCAGATGACAGCGCCATCTCTAGACTAGGAACTACTGATATTAAAAACCTAGTAACCATTAAAATCCTCAAAGAGGTACTTATACAGCATCGCTTTATAGAATCTACCTGCAACTAGATAATTTACCACCCAATATCACAGAATATAGAACACATTTAAGAATATTTTCATAGCCTCATAATGTAGAATTTTATATCTGTACATTTCATATGTATAGAGGAGCATGTTTGCATACTATATGCATGACTGCACTGTATTTTATGTATATCTTGGTTTGTATTTTTTTTCTTGTTCTTTCTTCAATGCACTCTGACTGGCTCTTTGTAATCTAACCCTAGCTACATTAAATCTTATCATTATGCACTGAATTTTACCATTAACTCATTCTGTATATGATATTGAAAGTAGAACCAAAGTAACCAGCCTGAATAAAGTACTGGCTGCTGTAAAAAACACGTATTCAAAATAAATAACCGAGCAAACAGCATACATGGCTTAATAAAAATAAATGAAACTTGGGTAATTTTGATAATGTTGAATTTGAATTATCTACATTACTGCTTTCATTGTTTTACCCGCGGTGGTGGTGCTGCGGTAGCGTCGCCTCACAGTAAGACGGTGTCCGGTTCGATTCTCAGCTAGAGCGTCTTCTGCGTGGAGACATGCGTGAATGGGCGTACCTTCGTTGAAGGTTGTGCGTCAGGCCTGGCAAGCCGGTACGTAAAAATCAACTGCCAATCATTAGCGGACTGGAGGTCCGCTGTGGTGACCCCCTAACTGGGAAAAGCCGAAAGACACAAACAAACTGCTTTCATTGTTTTGAGTGAATGTTTTCATTTCTGATGTTTTTTTTTCAAGGAAGTCATTACTCGAACAACTGTATTTCAGCATTTTGATAGTAACCCTAAATAAATATACCAACTCTGAGACTGCACTACAGCGAGGAAAATGGTAAATATACTTGTTACACGCTGTACAGAGATCTCCATTTAGAATTTATACATATATATATATATATATATATATATATATATATCCCAAATGGATATATATATATATATATATATATATATATATATATATATATATATATCCCAAATGGATATATATATATATATATATATATATATATATATATATATATATATATATATCCCAAATGGAGCGGCCATCTGAGTTCTTTCACTTCCAGTAGAGCTGAGTAGTCCCCAACAAACAAATCAGCTTGCTCCAAAACAATAAAATGAAATTTAACAAAGTCATGGCAACATAAAAAAACTGCAAGTCATACAAATCCCTTGATAAACAATGTTACAAGAATTACAGTCAAAGTGATGGGGAAAAAGTAACAGTCAAATTAATATGTTCAAATGTAAAGGAAGGTCCTGAACAGATATACTGACAACAGATACATTTGCTGCATTTGGACATCCCAGGTGGGTCAGAAACATTGCGAACATTTCCTATTAAAAACTGTGAGTCTCTGTTCTCAAAAGAGCTCCTTAAAGTTCATGTCCTTTTGCATGAAAACATAGGCTGCCTACCCAGCAGTTCAGACATAGTAGGAGAATTTGCAACAATATTCCAATTGCTAGAAACAATGTTTCTAGTAGCTTGCATGTCTCTGCAAATTGGAAATGGAAAGCTTAACATTCTGTTTACATTTAGAGTGTTGCTTAGGTTGGAAACCATACTTTAGGATAGGTGTTATATATATATATATATATATATATATATATATGTGTGTGTGTGTGTGTGTGTGTGTGTGTGTGTGTGTGTGTGTGTATGTATGTATACGGGTCTACTTGAGTAGACTGAAAATATACTTAATCAAAGCATAAAATACCCAGTTTACTCCATGATTCACGCATTACTGTAGAGAACGAATGTATCCTATCTGTTAATTAATATGTATGTCAAAGTCTCTTTTATGGAAATTGTATGTCAAAAGTCTGTCCTTAAAACTATGGTTTGTAAAAAAATTGTTCTCTTGGAGCTTTTCTCCCCGGGCCTCCACTGAAAATGGACTTGTAATCCAGTTGGACTCTCCCGGTCAACAAATGTAAAATAAAATAAATACATTTGTGAATTCTGGATAGTACAAGGGGATATCATTTACATAGGTTCTCTATACCTGCTTCAATAGTTTGCCCGTGCAAACACAGGCACTTCACGGACTCCAAAAGAAACATTTCCTCAAGTGATTCCTTCATCAGTATGTCTAAGTATGCACAAGCTCTAAAATGGCACAAAAAATGATTTTGCCCAGCGATCATTTCAGCCCAAGCATTCACAAGCACCAAAATGAAACGTTTCCTTCAAGTGATCTCTTCAGTATGTCCAAGTATGCACAAGCACCAAAATGAAACATTTCCCCACTGATCCCTTCAGTGGTATGTTCAGATATGTACACTGAAATGAAACCGTTCCCCCACCAATCCCTTCACCAGCATGTCTAAGTATGCACAAGCACTACTAAAATGACACAAAATACTTTATTTTGCCCAACAATCACTTCAGCAGTTTGTCCAAGCATACACAAGCACCAAAATGAAACACGTCCCCTACCGATCCCATTACCAATATGTCTAAGTATGCACAAGCGCTAACATTTCCCCACTGATCCCTTCAGCAGTATGTTCAGATATGCACAAGCACCAGAAAACCACACATTTAATGAGGAACAGATCAAAAATATGAGCAAAACATCCAGAAAGTGCAGAGCTATGCTTGCAGCAATGCTGCCCTTTCACCAGTGGGCCAAACACGGATCTCTCTCAACAGTAAGTACATACCGCTTTGGCACCCTGAAAGCAACTATTGCAATAAAATAAAAGTATCAGAAACACTCCTTACAAACTACTCAGTCTGTTTTTTTTTCAGTGACTTTTGACAGGCATGAATAGATGTTTGTCAAAGATCCCTTCCTAGCAGCTCCACTTCTGTATGGAAAGAAAAATCAACCAAATGCACCTAATTCAACAGAGAGATGCAACTGGAGGAGGATCATTAAAAAAAAAAAAAAGAAATCCTGACTATAACCCTCAATCATATCTCCAATGTATTAGGCATGTTTGGTGACAGGATTCATTGTCAGAACAGAACGCAGGACATACTGCATTATGTACTGTATTAAAAAAAATAACCGTTTAACCGGATACTTGGCAAGTAATCTCGGGCTGCAGAAAAAGTACAGTTGTGTACACTTACCATAAATGTAGATGTTCGAGTCTATTCACTGTTGCAGTCATCACATTTGGGTTATCCCTGCCAGGGTAGCCCTCGGCCAGCCCAAATACCAGAGACTTAGTGTTTCTGCATCGGTTGCTGTCGCTTCAGGACTGACGTCAGGTCGTCAGTAGTATAAAGTAAGGCAGTCAACGCCATTACATCAGTTTTTCTTGCCCTAACCTGTCAGGAGCCCGCAATTAGGAGCTAGGTTCTGATGGAAGAACCCCACAAGTGGAAAATAAATACCAATATTTCACTTGTAAGGAAAGAGAAGAAAGGGGGATGGAAGAAGAGAAACCAGGACTGCAACAGTGTGAATACACTCCAACATCTACATTTACGGTTAAGTGTACACAACTGTACTATGTTCTTCGTGTTTCACTGCTACAGTCATCACATTTGGGTTGATTCCCAAAGCTGAGGAAATGGGTGGAGGCAGTCAAGGAAACTAGGGGCTGGCTAGGATACCTTGCAAGACTGCAAAGGCAAACCCTGCCCTGGATTTGGAGAAGAGAGGCAAGTGGTAATGCTTGGTAAAAGTGTGAACAGATGTCAAGGTGGCAGCCTCGAGGATGTCCCTGATAGGGACTCCACTGAGGAAAGCTGCAGAGGTGGAGGCTGCTTGGGTGGAGTGTGTCCTGACCCCCTTGGGGGGAGGCTTTCCCTGGTGTCTGTAGCAAAAATGGATGCAGTGTGCTATCCATTTGGAGATGGTTTGTTTAGAGATGGCTTTACCTTCTGCCCCTGTAGCAAAGCAAACCAGCAATTGATCAGACTTTCTGAAGGATTTAGTCCTGTCTAGGTAGAATCTGAGCTGTCTGTGCACATCCAGAGTGTGCAGAATCCTTTCCCCCTTATTTTGTGGATTAGGGAAAAGGTGGGCAAATTAATGGATTGGTTGAGAGCCACACTGGACACCACCTTGGGCATGAAGGATGGGTTAGTTCTGAGGGATACCCTGTCTGCATGGAAGATGATGAAGGGTTCCACAGCAAGGAGCACTTGCAGCTCAGAGACTCTTCTGGCTGAAGTGATGGCCAGAAGGAATGCTGTCTTCCAGGAGAGAAATTTTAGCTGTGCAGAAGAAGCTGGTTCAAAAGGGGGCAGGGTGAGTTTTCCAATACAAAGTTAGGGTCCCAAGCTGGTGGTGGTGCCCTTCTGGGTGGCCTCAAGTTGCTAGCCCCTCTTAAGAACTGTTTGACCAAAGGGTGCGAGGAAAGGGCCTGCTCAGTAGGAAAATGAGCAGAAATAGCAGAGGCATGAATTTTTATAGCGGAGAAAGAGAGGTCACTGTGTAGTAAGTCAGCTAAGTAATCCAGGATGAGAGGGAGGGAGAGAGGGAGGGCTGTGCTGTATTGGCTCCCTTAACCTGGATCCAGGTGCAGAACCTTTTCCATTTGTCAGCATAAGACTTTCTGGTGCTAGGGCGTCTGGCCTCACGGATAACATCTAGAACCTGTTTACTGAGGATGGCAGATTGGTTGGGGGTTAGGGAATAAGCCAAGCTGCCAAATTGAGTGCCTGCAATTGGGGATGCATGAATTCCCCTTCCCTCTGGGTCAGGAGGTTTGGAATCTGAGGAAGATGCTATGGGGGCAGTGGGGACAGGCTGCGCAGCAAAGGGTACCAGTGCTGCTGGGGCCAGAATGGAGCTATAAGAATGGTCCTTGGTTTTTCCTCCTTTATTTTGAGCAGTACCCTGGGGATGAGAGGTAGTGGAGGAAAGGCATAGACCGATAGATTGACCCAGGGGAAGGACAGGGTATCAACTTTCCAAGCTATGCAGTGATGCTCCCTGGTGCAGAATTTGCTGAGCTGATGGTTGGTGTGGGAGGCAAAGAGGTCGACCTTCGGTGTGCCCCACTTCTGAGTTATTAGGGTGAAGGTTCTTCTGTTGAGCTGCCACTCGTGTGGGTCCAGAAGATTTCTGCTTAATTGGTCTGCCATAGAGTTGAGAGAGCCTGGTAGGAATTGTGCTAACAGGTGTAGTTGCATGGCAGAGGTGGTGTGCCAAAGGGTCATGGCCAGCCTACACAGAAGATAGGAGTGAGTCCCTCCCTGCTTGCTGATATACCAAATCACAGTGGTGTTGTCTGTTTTGATCAGGAGAGCCCCTGGGGAGAGAAAGGGCTTGAAGGCTATCAAGGCATGCTGCACAGCCAGCATCTCTTTTTGACTGATGTGCAGAGGGATTTGCTACGGGCTCCATTGGCCCTGTATCCACCTGCCATCCAGGTGTGCACCCCAAGCATAGTCTGATGCACCTGTGGTGAGGGTCTGGGCAGTGGGGGGGTGATGAGAAAGGCATCCCCTTGTTGTGGGAGCATGCTGTTGCCCACCAAAGAAAATATTTTCTGTAGGAAGGAATTAGAGGTAGGAGAGTTTCCAGGTCTTGAGAGTGTTGACAGCAAAGGCTTTTTAGGTACGAATGAAGTTTTCTCATATGCAGTCTGGCATCTGGAATGAGGAGTATGCAAGATGCCATGAACTCCAGAGTTTGCAGGATCTTCCTTGCAGATAGCTGGGGCCTGGCGGCTAGTTGAGAGAAGTAGGTTGTCAGGAAAATGTGTTTCTCTAGTGTAAGGTATGTCATCGGGGATGCTGTGTCCAGGCTTGCTCCCAGGAAGATAATCCTTTGAGTGGGCACCTGTTTGGATTTCTTTTAGTTGATTGTGTACCCTAGGGAGGTTAGTAGGGTCTTTTCAAAGACCATGTGTTTGAGCAGCTCTTCCTGGCTGTCTGCTTGAATAAGGCAGTTATCTAAGTATGGGTAAATCTGAACATTTCTTTGTCTGTAAAAGGCAATGGCAGGAGCCAGACATTTTGTAAAAACTCTGGGAGCAGTAGATAAGCCAAAGGGAAGTGCAGAGAACTTAAAGTGTTGAGATCCTGCCCTGAAACGAAGATATTTCCTGCATGATTCCCTGATAGGAATGTGGAGGTAGGCCTCTTTTAGATCTATGGTGGCTAGCCAAGCATCCTTGGACGGCATGGATAACAGCTGCTGGAGGGTAAGTATTTTGAATTTTGTGTTCTCTAGGAAGGTGTTTAGAATGGATAGATTGAGGATGGGGTGCCAGGTGCCCCCTTTTCTGGGCACCAGAAAAAGTCTGGAGTAGAAACCTTGGCTTATCTGTTCTGCAGGAACATGCTCTACTGCCCTCATAGACAGCAGGGAAAGGATTTGCTTTTGAGCCTCTGACCCCTAGTTTGGTGGCAGATCTGGGAACCCTATTGGGGGTAGAAGGGTGTGGAAGGAAAAATAGAAGTTATGTTCTTACCATAATGTTCCATGTTAGTTGTCTTCTTCTCGCCTTCTTCTTGCTGGATGGGTTCGGAGCCGACCTCGGCTCCGACTCGGCCACGCTAAAAGCTCGAGAGTTGGTTCCACCGGCTCGAGGCTCCCCTTATATCCCACAATGCTAGGCGTGAGTTACCTCAGATCTCGTTTGTAAGCTAGGCCCAGCTTATAATAGTAACAGAATAACTATAAACAAAGTCCACCTCTATAAACCAGGGAGAAGGGTGACCTACATCCTGATCCAGGAAAATATGCATAGCAGCATATACCTAAAGTAAGAGGTGGTAGAAAGAGAGGTCACAATCAAAACTCCTCTAGGTCTGTCAAGGCCAGGGGGAAGGAGGGTGGGACGCAAGAAGAAGGCGAGAAGAAGACAACTAACATGGAACGTTATGGTAAGAACATAACTTCTATATGTTAAGTTGTCTATCTCGCCTTGATTCTTGCTGGATGGGACTGCGTCCCTAGCACCTTGTCCCGGGTGGCCTAACGGAACAGACTCTTGAGAACAGTGGAACCAAAGTTAGCTCTATGCCTAGAAGCTAAATCCAACTTATAATGAGAAATGAAAGTGTTAGGAGTAGCCCAAGTAGCCGCTGCACAAATGGTGTCAATAGGCAGTCTGTCTTGGAAGGCTATAGAAGTAGCCAAAGCTCTGGTAGAATGGGCTTTAGGTTTGTTAGGCAGCTTTTGGTGTCTAATTTCATAAACAAGGGAAATCAGAGATGTTAGCCATCTAGATAATGATACCTTTGAAACTGAAAGTCCCTTTCTGCCTTCTGCATAAGAGACAAATAACTGGTCAGATTTTCTTAATTGTTTGGTTCTATCCAAATAGTACCTTAACTGACGATGAACATCTAGCCAATGCAATTTTTGTTCAGACCTGTTAGAATATTCTGGAAAAAACACAGGAAGGTCAATGCTTTGATTTAGGTTAGATGCCGAGGCTATCTTAGGTAAAAAGGACGGGTTGGTTCGTAAAGATACCCTGTCCTTATGGAACAACAGATAAGGAGGTCGACAGCTGAGTGCATGAAGTTCTGAAACTCTTCTAGCTGAAGTAATAGCTACCAGAAAGAGTGTCTTCCATGATAGCAATTTTAAAGAACAGGAGGCTGCAGGTTCGAAAGGGGAAAGAATCAAAGAACTAAGAACTAAATTTAGGTCCCAAGGAGGAGGAGGATTTCTTATAGGAGGTCTGAGTAGAAAAACTCCTTCAAAAATGCTTTGCAAAGCTTGTGGGACATTATGGCAGACTCTGAAATGCCCACATGAAAGTTAGAAATAGCTGCCAATTGAACTTTAAGAGTAGATGGAGATGAACCTGCATGGAAGAGTTCAGCTAGAAAATCAAGGACCATTTGGATGGAAGCAGTGAAAGGATCTATGTCCCTTCCTTGAGCCCAATAGGCTAAACGCTTCCACTTACTCAAATAAATCTTCGAGTGGAAGATTTATGGGAAGCTATCAAAATATCTCGGACAGAGTGAGATATTTGGGGAAGCCTGGCTAAGGTTGGAACTGGAGGAACCAAGCAGTGAGATTCAGAGAGGGAAGGGAGCGATGAAACTGACCCGACTGATGGATCAAAAGATCTGGAACTAGGTCCAGATGCCAAGGTCGCTCCAACAGAAAATGATGTAGAAAGGGGAACCAAACCTGTCGAGGCCAGTAAGGAGCAATGAGGATCAACGAGGCCTTCTGAGCGATAGCTTTCTGTATCACTTGAGAGATTAGTGGGAAGGGAGGAAATGCATACAGAAGTCCCCGGGGCCAAACTTGGACTAGAGCGTCTCTGCTGGGTTGGCCTGGTAAAGGGAATAGGGTGAAATAATCTCTGCACTTGCTGTTTTGGGGAGTAGCAAAAAGGTCGCAGCAAGGCTGACCCCACTTGAGAAAAATTTCTCTCACAACAGAGTCTTTCAGAGACCACTCGTGAGGCATGAGGATAGCTTTGCTCAATTTGTCCGTGATTTGATTGGACTTCCCGGGGATGTGCGTTGCTATCAGAAAACGCTGAGAAGAAATCGCCCATTGCCACAGTCTGAGTGCTTCTCGACACAGGGGGTAGGACCTGGTTCTGCCTTGTTTGTTGATATACCACACTACAGACATATTGTCCGTCTGGATTGCTATCGTTCCCAAGGGAAGAGAGTCTTGAAGGGCTTGCAACGCTAAAAGCACTGCTCTCATCTCTAGAACATTTATGTGCAAGTGGCATTCGTCTGGTTGCCATGTGCCCTGGACAGTTCTGCCCTGATAATGCCCCCCCCACCCGATCAGGGAGGCGTCCGGTGTCAGAGTAGCAACCCGAGGGGAAGGGACAAAACGTCCTCCCAACAAGAGCTGAGGGAAGACATCCACCACAGAAGATGATTTCTGCATGTTTGCGTAATCATGATGGTGTGGGACATCGGAAGTTGCTGGTATGACCATTGTGAAGAGCATCCATTGAAGGATTCTCATGTGGAATCTGGCTAATGGAAGCAGGGGTATGGCAGCCATAATCCCCAACACTTTCAGAACTAACCTGGCTTTGATTTTGTTGCTGCTGAAGAGGAGCGAGACCAGTTTGTGTATGTCTGTTATTCTCTGATCTGTTAGTCTCGCAGACATGTTGACTGTGTCTAGATTTGCGCCTATGAAGGTAATAGTACGACAAGGCGACAAAACAGACTTTTCGCAATTTATTGAAATGCCTAAATTTTGACAAATGCGAAAGGTGTAGTCCCTGGCCAATAGAAGAAGATGCTTGGTGGGAGCTGTGAGGAGCCAGTCGTCCAAATATGGAAACACCTGGAATCCTTGACGCCTCTGGTGAGAAGCAACCACTGCCATGCATTGGGTAAACACCGGGGGCAGTGGTGAGACCAAAGGGCAGGGCCCTGAATTGAAAATGACTGGTTCCCAGCCTGAAGCGGAGGAACCTTCTGGAGCGCCTGTTCATTTTATGTGATAGTACGCATCCTGAAGGTCTATAGAGCACATCCAGTTTCCCTTTCCCAATAGGGGAAGGATGGACTGCAGCGTGACCATCCGAAATCTTGTTTTCTTGACTGACTTGTTCAAGATACTGAGATCCAAAATTGGTCTCCAGTCCCCTGTTTTCTTTGGAACTAAAAAGAACCTGGAGTAGATTCCGGATCCTTGCTGGTCTGCTGGAACTGGCTGTATTGTTTTTGCAAGCAGCTTTGAAATTTCCAAAGCTGCAAGATCCCTTTGAGCGGGTGGAACATCTGGAAGGGATTTTTTTGATTGGTTTGGAATGCGAACGAAGGGAATGGTATAGCCTTCGGAAATGATGGACTGTACCCATTTGTCTTGAGTCAGGGATAGCCAGGCTTCTGGGTACAGTGACAATCTTCCCCCGACTGCCTCTGAAGGTGGGCAGTCGGGCAACACCTCAGGGATGCTGAAAGGGCTTATCAGAGAAGGCTTCTCGATTGCCCTGGTTCTGCGGACCCCCCCTGCCTCTAGGGCGACGTCTACCATTGTTGTTCCCCCCTCTGCCTCTGGCAGGGAACCGACTATGTGCGTCAGGCGAAGTCCCTTGAGATTGTTTGTGGAACCACATTTTTCCACTTTTCTGGCCTTTGGGGTAAGGCCTAGAAGGAGTGGAGAAATGGATTCCGATGGCAGAAAGAGTCTTGCCATCTGTCTCGCACCTAGTCAAGGTTTCTTTCACTTGAGGACCAAAAAGAGATGATCCATCAAACGGGGAATTAGTGAATGACGTTTTAAAGGGGTCCGCAAAGTTGCATAGCCGCATCCAGGCATGCCTGCGTAAGGCCACACCTGTCCCTGCGGCCCTGCTCGCTCCATCAGCCGCATAAGAGAGGAGGCGCATGGAGGAGTTAGCTATGGAGTTCAGGGTAGCCAGCTGAGTGTTCATCTTGTCCTGAAAACCCGCAGCCGTAGGATCCTTCAACATGTCACTCGCTTCTTTGATCAAGTCCCTTTGAAGACGAGTAAAATGGCATAGGTAATTCAGCGAACGCATAGCAAAGGTCGCTGACGAGAACATCCGCTTGCCGTACCTGTCCATAGACCTAGATTCTTTGTTAGGGGGATGAACAGGCACTGAAGGATCAGCTAGTTCCTTCTTGGTGGCAGCAGCTACCACCATAGCATCCACAGAAACACCTTTGTGAGAAATTGCTTGTCAGTTGGTGCTGTTATAAATTTGGAAGGTCTCCTGGGGGTAGGGTCCACTGAATCAGGAGCCGTCCAGGCCTTCTTTGCAACCACCTGCATGAGGGGATCAAAGGGGGGGGACACCCAGGAGGTGGAAGGGCGAGAGCACAGATTCATCCTCCGAAGGGTTAAGGGCTGGCCAATTTCCCCTCTGTTTCAGGATCTCTAGAATGTCTGCGAAAGAGACATCTTCAGAAGGGGAACGGGGAACCCTCGAATCCTCTAAATCTGTGTCAGAGGTGACAGACTCAGGTGAGTCTATGTGCTTCCTCTTACACTTTCTCTTCCTAGGGGCTCCCTGCCAATTCAGGGAGGCCTTGGAAGAGGATGAGATCCCCACAGGGGATTCTTGAGGAGCTAGCTCTCTGGGGTCTGGGTTGAGGGAGTCAGTCCACATAACCACAGGCCCCGAAGAGGGAGGGGCGGACGGAGCCGACTGTGGAGTCGAACAAGGTTCCAACACACTCCGCATGACCTCGAACGCACCCCTGTCCGGCAGAGCCAGAGGTCCCCGCTCCGAGAAGCTGAGAACCTCCTCGGCACCGACAGAGATGGCT
Source organism: Protopterus annectens (assembly GCF_019279795.1). NCBI lineage: Eukaryota > Metazoa > Chordata > Ceratodontiformes > Protopteridae > Protopterus > Protopterus annectens. Next base: position 1,865,511,967 of record NC_056735.1, read on the forward strand.
CGAGGCTGATGTCGGAGCCGAACTCACCAGCGCCCGAAGCACCGAGAGGGAGAGGGGTCGGACAAGGGTCCGATGCCACTCACCCCTCGAGCCGACGAGGGAAGCCCGCGCCGAGATTCTTCAAAAGAAGAAATCGGAGCCGACGGGAGCGAAGACAATTGTATCGGCTCCGACGCTACCACAGTCTCGGTCCCGAGACGCCTGCCCGAGCTCAAAGGAGTCGGAGGAGGAATATTTATTGGTACTAGTTGGGGGGTCGACTCATGAGTCCGAGTCTGTAGCATTTGGGCCAGTGCCTCGACTTCAAAAGTCTACTCACTACCCTCTGGAGGTCGTGATCTGAGAGCCTCGATGACCTGGAGGAGTGAGATCTGTGGCTCCGTTCAGACAGCAAGGGAGACGCTGGAGCCGAATGAACGGAGCCAAGGGACGGTGACCTCGATCTCTTTCTAGATGTCGGCTCCGATGGTCTGATCGGAGCCGACCCAGGAATCTCTAATGCCTCGGCTCCAGCCGGAGCCGAGGAAACCACAGATACTACAGCCAAAGACTCATCGGCTCCAGCCGGAGCCGATGAAGCAGTAGGCTTCGAAGCCTTAGGCCTCGACTCTGAAGCTGGAGCCGAGGTCTTGGAAGCCTTAGAAGGTTTCCCCGATGACACAGAGAGGGAACCTTCAGGCTTAATTAAACCCCTCAAAATTAGTTTATTTTTTCTCTCCTGCAGGACTCTAGGGCTGAAGCCATGGCATACAGCACAAGAGTCCTGCAGGTGTAAAGGTCCCAGGCAATACACACAAGAAGTGTGACCGTCTGTCAGAGACATTTTCTGACAGCACGAGTCACACTTCTTGAAGCCTGAGACCTTTGTATCCTTGGACATACTCAAGGACCCTAAGTGTAATCACACACAGAAAAAACACACACACACAGATTACACTGATAGGGATTCAAAGGGAATATTTAAACTAAAGGTAATTAAGTTAAAATTCCCTAATCAACACATACACACCCTAAGGATAGGGAAGGGAGGGCCCGAAGGCCTTAGGGAAAGAACTATAAGTTCTTTAGAAAAAAAGGGGGCTGGATAAAGGATATGAAGGGATAATATCCACTACACTAAGGGGAAAGAAAAATACACTAAGCTAGCTTAAGTCTAAAGAATTTAAACTAGTCTAACTTTCACTAACCTGGAGCCGGTAGAAAACACACCTCGATCGCTGTAGCGGCAAACGAGATCTGAGGTAACTCACGCCTAGCATTGTGGGATATAAGGGGAGCCTTGAGCCGGTGGAACCAACTCTCGAGCTTTTAGAGTGGCCGAGTCGGAGCCGAGGTCGGCTCCGAACCCATCCAGCAAGAATGAAGGCGAGATAGACAACTTAACATTCTGTATTCCTGAGACACTATGTTCAGAACCCAGTGGTCACTGGTAATGGTGTCCCAGGTGTTTACGGGAAAGGAGAGTTTTCCTCCTAGAGGTAAGAGAAGGTGGGCAGAGGTGGGGGGGAGGTGAGTCATTGTGAGTTCTTACCATAAGGGGTGGCTTAGAACTCCCTGGTTTTGAAGTGGAGGTAGTCCACTGCTTAGATCTCCGCATCCCCTGTGGCTGCTGTTTGGTGGGGGGGGGATTGGTTCCCCGGGGCCTAGGCTGGACTGGCTTACTGGAAGCAGGAAAGGACCAACGTTTGGTGAGACAAAGCCTGCTGAACCTAGGTGGCTGGACCTGCAAGAAATCCTAAACTGTTTGCATAGAATCACAGGTTTACTGAGAGATGTGATTGATGAAATTAGTTGATTAGCCATGCTGCAAGATTCAGAGTTTGAAGCTGAGTGTAGTTCTGCTAAGACAATAGATGAGGTGTCTGAGGCAAGTACCACGGAGGAAGGTGTGACATATTCCTCAGAAGGGGGTACCAGTGTTGGTGAGGCCAGTCTGGAGCAATCAGAATAATTTTTGTTTTTTCCTGAATGACTTTTAGTAAAACCTTGGAGAGCGGAGGCAGAGGGGGAAAGGCATGGACTGATAGGTTTTTCCAGCTGAAGGATAGAGCATCCACTTTCCAAGCTTTTTTGTGATGAATTCTTGTGCAGAATTAGTCTAGCTGGTAGTTTTGGGGAGAGGCAAAAAGATCTATGTCTGGGCTCCCCCATTTTCGTGTCACCATGCTGAAGATTTGTGGATCCAGTTTCCATTTGTGTGGGTCCATAAGATTTCTGCTTAGGTCGTCTGCCAGAGTATTTTGCTTTCCTGGCAGGAATTGAGCTTGTAGATGTATTTGGTAAGTCAAGGCTGTGTTCCACAAGGCCATGGCTAGTCTGCAAAGGGGGTAGGAGTGGGTACCCCCCTGCTTGTTTATGTACCACATAACTGTGGTGTTGTCTGTCTTTAGCAGTAGTTGTCCTGGATGAAGGAAGTCCTTGAAGGCTGTCAGAGCATTCTGTACAGCTAGCATTTCTTTCTGGTTGATATGTAGGTGCATTTGATTTGGGCTCCATTCGCCCTGAATGCATCTCCCCACCAGATGGGCCCCCAAGCATAGTCTGATGCATCTGTAGTCAGGGTTTGGGTGGCAGAGGGTAGAATGAATGACAGTCCCTTGTTTTGGTGACAGGCCTCTCCCCACCATAGGAGCTCCTGTTGCAGGCAGGAATGAAAGGAATCATTGTTTCCAGGCTGTGACAATGTTGACTCCATAAGCTTTTTAGGTACCACTGAAGTTTCCTCATATGCAGTCTTGCATATGGAATTAGTAGAATGCAGGATGCCATGAACCCCAAAGCCTGCAGAATTTGTCTTGCAGATAGCTGTTTTTTTGTGGCCACTTGTTTGAAGTATGTTATCAATTGAACTTGCTTGTCTGGTGTGAGGTAAGCCATCTGGGCAGTTCTATTCAAGCTTGCACCCAGGAATGTAATTATTTGAGAGGGTACCAGTTGTGATTTATTTTTGTTTATGGTGTACCCTAGGCATGTTAGAAGCCTTTTTACAAACGCCAGATGTTGTAGAAGAGCGCCTTGTCCTCTACCTGAATTAGACAATCGTCCAGATAAGGATAAATTTGAATGTTTCTTTGTCTGCAAAATGCAATCACTGGTGCCAGGCACTTTGTAAAGACCCTGGGTGCAGTAGATAAGCCAAAGGGCAGTGCAGAGAACTGGTAACGCAAATAGCCTGCTTTGAAGCAGAGGTATCTTCTTGCAAGATTCCCTGATTGGGATATGCAGGTAAGCCTCTTTTAAGTCTAGAGTTACCAACCAGGCATTCTTGCCTAGCATAGGCAGTAGCTGTTGTAGTCAGCATCTTGAATTTTGGAATGTCCAGGAAAATATTTAGAATGGATAAGTCCAGAATTGGACACCATGATTTGTCTATTCTGGGTACCAGGAAAAGTCTTGAATAAAAACCTTGTCCTTTTTCCTTTTCTGGTACTGGTTGAATAGCCCCCATATCCATGAGGGACATGACTTGTTTCTGGGCCTCTGCCCACTGATTTGGAGGCAGATCTGGCCATCCGTTTGGAGTTGGCAACGTGTGGAAATGAAATCTGTACCCCTGGGATACTATATTTAAGACCCACTTGTCCTGGATAATTAGATGCCAATTTTGAGCATGAAGTGCTAGTTTTCCCCCCAAAGAGGCTGCCAAAAGATAAGTGCTTGGAAATGGCAGAGGAAAGTCATTGAGACTGTTTACTGTAAGGTGGTGCTTTGCTACTTCCTGATTTGGAGGTGGAGGCACCTTATTGTTTTGTCCTGTAAGATCCTTGTGACTGAAACCTGGAGCCCTTGGAGTGTCTGGTTTTGATCTGAGTGGCTCTTTTGGGTACTGGAAAGGACCAATTCTTAGTAGGCCAGTGCTTACTGAACCTGGGTGGCTGCACTTGCAAGAAATCTTTTACAGTTTGCATAGATTTAGCTTTGTCTTCCATCTTTTTCAAAACTTCTTCTGCCTTATTACCAAACAGACTGTCCAGTTGTAAAGCAGCATCCAGCAATTTAGCTTTAACATGATCAAGCAGATTTTGCTCCTTGAGCCAAGTATGCCTTCTTATCACAGATCCAGTTATGGCAGCCCTGCAAGAGGCCTCCAAGGAATCAAAACCACATTGCAAAGTATGCTTTCAAACTTATTCAGCTGAATGCAATAAATCCTGTAACTCTTTATTTTCCACACAATCAGAAATCAACATAATTGGGGCGTGGCCAAGGATGAACACAGGATAGCAGCAGATTTCTTCAGCTCCACCAACATAACTGCACTGACAGGAAATAATTACTTTAAAATTCAACTAATGAAATAATTTTCTTTCTAAATACGTTTGGAATATCAGTTTCTTGAATAATATCTAAAAAAGAAAGAAAATTTAAATAACTTTCCTGTCAGAAATCTTGGAAATTTCTCTTCCATCACCTCTGTTTAAGATGAGTTCCAGTAAGGCTAACAGTCAGGATTCCAGCATCAAGCAAGAGCTTCAGTCTTTGATATCAACTATTCAGCAACTAACAACCAAAATGGACAAACTGGATACTAAAATTGATAACTTTATAGAAAAAACTACAAAACAAATGGATTTGTTACATCAAGACTTGCAACATCAGAAAGCTCAGATTACAGGTATAGAAGAGACTCTTATTGATATGGACAACAGAATTCAGGAAGAAGAAACTAACACTGAATTTTTACTGAAACAGAATACACACCTACAATCCAAACTTGATGACCTGGAAAACAGATCTAGACGCAATAATATCAGGATTTTTGGACTGCCAGAAAATATAGAAGGTAACAACATTACTTCCTTTTTAAATACTTGGCTTCCCAAAACTTTAGACTTGTCAGAAGCATTTTCTTTTGATATTGAAAGAGCCCATAGGTCCTTATCTAATTTTAACTCTAATAAAAAATATCCTAGATCAGTTATTGTAAGATTTTTATCATCTTATGACAAGGAGATGGTATTAAAATCTGCATGGGCTAAAGCACCTATAAAAATTAATGAGGTAACTGTGCGTTTTGACAATGACTATTCTTCCTTGGTAATAACTAAAAGAAAAGTTTTTTGCCATTAATAAGAGAGCTTAAGAAAGCACAGTTCAAAACTCACTTTTTATTTCCTGCCAAACTAAAAATCTTTTTACCTGATGGCCCTAGAATTTTTGAAGACTTGGACTCTGCTTTGCTGTATATTAAAAAAATAAAATATTAGATAAAATAGAAGATATGGAATGGGCAAGTCCTTCGTTAAAGAGGATGGCAACAGGAACTTCTTGGAAGACTTCGGAGAAGCAAAAAATACTAAAAAACAAATAACATGTTCTATATTATTTTTTTTTCTTTTAAATTCTTCAAATACAGTTACTGCATTTCCAGAAAGCCACAAATATTTTACAGATTTATTCAAAGTTACTTTTTTGTGTGCAAAGAACTGTTTTTGTTTCATAAATAATCAAACTCTCTGAGGAACAAATAACATGCTATGAATCAACTTGTTTCTCTTTGTGATAAAGAGACCTAAGGTTAGTAATTTGATACATTTTTTTTCTCTTCTTGTTTTAAATAATGGCATTCTTTCTAAACTATGCATTTATTGAGGGGTGGGGGAGGGCAAGGAGAGAAGTATGATGAAAAATATGGAATAAGTGAAATAATAACTTATTAGTTCTTTAAAATTATATATGCTGTTTAAACACTGATGTTAAATATTATACCATGACTTAATTGCTTATACATGATTTCAAATAATATGTCATGATATAATTGCAAATAATTAGTACTAATATAATTGTAAGTAATATATCTCATGTTTAGCTTTATTAAAACAAACAGCAAATAATATATATTTGTAGATACTCTTTGTAGCTTCCTTTTTTTTCTTTTTTCTTCTCTCTCTTTCTCTTTCTTTTTTTTCTTTCTCTCTCTCTTATATATACAGTTATATACTTCTGATAATACTGATATATGTATATAATAAGATTTGTATGAGAAAATGAAATGGGGCATATAAAAATAAGTTGTATAATATGTTAAATAACTGTAGGCTTGGTTTCACTGTCATAGAGACTGTAATGACTTGTAAAATACTTGGCGAAGGTTTTGCACTGTTTAGATTCATTTGTATTACTAAATGAATGTCAGTCACTTGCTTTTACTAAAATTCCCACCAGAATGTTAAGGGAGACAATTTGGGATGTGAGTTACCTCGTGAATAATGTCCTCGAGTTGTTTTAAAAGCTTCAACACTCAGAATACACGCAGAGAAGCTGAATGCAGCCATTTTGAACTTTGACCCCTGATTTCACACTGACACATCGCAGATTCAAGAAGAATACTGTTTCAGGAAGTAGAACTGCTGTAAATGCGACTTTGTGATGAAAAACGAACTTTATGACACCTAAATGTGAGTTATTCTTTATAACAACTTACTTATTTAAGATGTAATTTATAAAATATAAAAGTTATAATGATTTTAAATGACTTAGTATGCCATAGTAAACAAGTGAGATATTTTAGAAGGCATAGAAGGTAAAACACATATACACATGTTTTTGAAAGCTTACATGACTGCAGCATATTAATGTATATAAATACTTATGATTTAAACATATATAATGTTATAAATCATTTGCCTTAACTGACAAGCACAAGTATCATTATGTCTATATTTTAGAAGAAACTGTCATGTGACATTTTAAAGCTGCAGTTCAGATATATAAAATACAGATGGCTTTCATCACAATGATTTATGTATAACTAGGAATTAACATTGCTGTGCAGTATGATTTTTAAACTTATGTATGAGTATAAATATTTTACTTAATTGGCAATAATAAGTATGAGAAGAAAGCTTTTGGTGCAAGTAATTTAAAGTTTTTAAAACTAACTGTTAACTGCATTTCTATGGCAGAAAGTAGGAATACCCTAATATATGTAATGTTTGAATCATAATAGCCTAAGTTATTGAATTCAAATGAACATAAGAACTTATTCTTACAAACTTTTAACAAACTAATATATAAATATGCCTTTTTTTTTCTTTCTCTCTCTCTCTCTCTCTTCTCTGTTCCCATTATCAAGATTGTTAGAATGCTATTTTGATTATGAGTGTATTATACAAAATAGATGTACATAGTAATATGAGCTGTTTCTAAATGTTCTTATTTGTCTATATGAAGCTGATTTACAAATTGTTTAGCTTTGTCATAATAGACATTCTAATTAAATGAGGTTAACTTTAGTTAATAATAGTTAATATTGAATTAATTTGGTGGCAGCTGAGGTACTGCTGCTTAGGATAGGGGGATAACTTGAGTGGTATGTGCTACTCGAAGTTGGAGTTCTTAACTCCAGGCTGGGTGCAATGTTTAATCCTAATATTTTTTTCACCTGATTATTGTTGTTTGTATATAGTTCTGACATCCACATCACATTTTATAAACTCATTGTCACTACAAATAAAAGTGAAACTTATACAAAATTCCATAAGATTTTCAATAAATACAGCTATAATTAATGATACACCTAAAGGAGGAGACATAATATCACTTATTTTGTTAATTGTTATTCTGATTATATGTCTTATATGTTTATAAAAGCTAAATGATATCTCTAAAAGGAATTTCTTTAAACATTAATGGATTGAATAACCCATGTAAAAGGGCAAGTTTAATGAGCTATATTAATTTGCATAGGGCCAACTTAGTATTCCTTCAAGAAACACATCTCCTGAAAAAGGATATTGATAAATTAGCCACTAATAAATATACAGTCTTGGTTAGTTCAGAACACACACAGAAAAAAAGAGGAGTGGCTATTTTATGGAATAAAAGTATGCCCATACCTAAAACTATTAAGTCTTATAAAGATGATAAAGGAATGTTTTGTATGGTTACAATACAGATTAATGGAAAGACATATACATTAATCAATGTATATTGGATACCAGGAATTGGCATTAATACAGTGAAACACCATCTTGATAAGATCATATCATTTTCTATAGGAGATATTATTTTAGCAGGTGACTTTAATTGTATCCTACATGAAAAAGATACTACTACTATAGGAAAAAGGAAAATTTCATCTAATGCAAAACATTTAAAGGATTTTGTTAATTTATATCATTTGAATGATATTAATAATCAGATAGATTCAAAATCTTTACCATACACTTTTTTTTCTAACAGATATAAAACTTATTCAAGAATAGATAGAGTCTTTATTTCTAACCAGATGGTAACAGACTTATTTAATTCCAAAATCATTTTGTGTCCTATATCAGATCATAATTCAATTGTCTTTGAGTTTATGGTAAAAAGTACTTATAATGTTCAGATCAAAAGAATACCAGCATACTTAACTCAACTAAAAGACTATAAAGATTATATACTTTCAGAAGTGCAACATTTTTTAGACTTAAACACTACACCTGATGTCTCCATTGTTTACATTTGGGATGCTTTAAAATCATATTTATATGGACAAAGTATCAGATGGTATAATAATAAAAGGAAATCTTGGGACAAGGAATTACTAGAGGAATTACTAGATATTCAAAGCAAATTAGACTCATACAAACATAATAATAAAGAAAATATTATGGACAAAAAAGTCATTGAGGAAATAAATAAATTAAATGAGAAATACAAAGAAATTTTAACTCATAAAGTCAAAATAACATTAGAGAAATATAAGTTTTTGTCTTACTCAATAAGTCCCAAATACTTACACAGACTTAAAAATAAAACAAAAAGGTTGAATAAACAAAATCATATCAAAGAAATTTTCTCTCCAAGGAAAAAGAAGAATGTTTCTAGTTTGCCAGAAATATTAGATGAATTTAGAAATCACTTTCACAAAATTAATCATAATAACATTAACATGGATCCTAAAGATAAAATAAAGACATTTATAACTACAAACATGAACAAAAAACTTAACAAACAACAGACTAAACTAATGGATAAAAATATTTCATATACAGAGGTTATTACACAAATAAACAAGCTTAAATCAAACAAAGCACCAGGTAATGATGGTATTATACCAGAGATCTATAAAATTCTTCCCAAAAGTACTTCTTCATTAATACATAAGGTTTTTATTTTGGCCCAAAATGAGTTAACAACTCCCCCATCTTGGCAATACACATTTATTTTACCAATTTTAAAACCCAATAAAGACCCAACCAGATGCACTTCATATAGACCTATTTCATTACTTAATGTTGACTATAAAATGTTTATGAGTATTTTTGCTGATAGATTAAAGACAATCATCCCAGGCATAATAGATATAGACCAGACAGACTTTATTATAAACAGAAATACTTTTGATAATATAAGGAGAACTTTAACTTTAATTGATTTTGCAAATAGGAAAAAGAAAGATTTAACACTTATTAGTCTCGATATAAGTTCAGCATTTGATTCAGTAAGTTGGGACTACTTGTTTATCTTACTGAAGTGCACAAACTTCTCTGATGCATTTGTAAATCTGATTGAACATCTATATAAAGGAGCATTAGCTTACATTAAGATAGGAACATATGTCTCACAAAAATACCCATTTTAAAAGGTACAAAACAAGGGTGTCCACTCTCTCCACTATTATTCACTTTAATAATGGAGCCTTGGGCTAATTTGATTAGAAACAGTACTGATATAGAAGGATTTGATATAGATGAAAATACAAAAATTCAACTTTTTGCAGATGATGTTCTAATTACATCAGCAGGAACTAACTCTTCTATGCAGTCCTTATTTGATAAAATGATGGATTTTAAAAATATCTCTGGTTTAATATTCAATGAAGAAAAAACTAAAATATTACCTATATACACACGAAAAAATGTCCTCATTAATGATTTTAACAAATATATACCCAACTCAGCTCAGATAACTTACTTAGGTATAATATTAACTAAAGATATTAAATCTATTATACATAATAATTATAGTAATTGTCTTCTTAATATACAAAATCTTTTCAATGGCTGGAACAATATGTTTTTTACCATGGAAGAGAGACTCACAATTATTAAAATGATAATATTTCCTAAGATATTATATTTAATACAATCAATAATTCTCCCACCTACAAAAATAATTATTAAGAAATTGAATTCATTAATGTTAAATTTCTTATGGGCACCTAATAGACCTAGGATTGCATTAAAGAAACATACTAATAGCTGGTCTCAAGGGGGCATTTCATTTCCAGACGTTAATTTATATACTATATCTTCTATTATAAAAGTTATTACTTTGTTAATAGATCAGTCATATGTTGCAAGATGGAAAGATTATTGGGAACTAATTAGTATTCACTTCATGAAAATTTCTTTAATACATAAAAATATTATTGTAAATAACCCCATGTTATGGTTACTAAAATAATTTTGTACTTCATCTATTACACCAAAATATATAGTTAGTTACCCATTAAACATTATTATCAGTTATCGTAATTTTATATTTATGCATCCTAAGTATAAGGAATGGAATTGTATTCTATTCCCTATAATGTATACGCAAGGTATGCTTTTGTCAACCACCTCTGAAAGAACTCTTTTTAGTCACAGAGAATGATCTAAAGTATTGGTATCAGTTGCTGTCTGATAATAAAGTAAAAAATTTAGACTTCTTTAAGCAAGAATTTGACTTGAGAGAAACATGTTGGTTAGAAATTCAGACTTTTAGACAACATCTTATTAATAAAATTAATTTAATGTCTTTAACAGTTAAGGAATCTGTTCCAATTCTGATTGATTACTTGATATTAAATTTACAACATAGAGTTTCTGATAAAGGTAAGCTCTCACACATACATAAAATGATCAGAGAAGAAACTCATTACAGTTCAGATACCTATTGGAATTATTTCATTTCCATTAATGGTGAATCACCAAAACAACAAGATAAACAATATATATTGGAATCTGCTTATAAAACTACTTCTTCCATTAATTGGAGACTTTTTACTTGGACATTTTTACATAGATCTTTCTATACACCTTTAATGATGAATAAAATAAATAATAAAGGCAACTTATGTAAAAGATGTAATGTGGAAATAAATGCTGATTGGGCACATACGTTTTATGACTGTATAAAATTGAAGGAATATTGGAAGTTAATCAATGATTTTTTGCAGGCCCTTTTCACAGATAATTTTATTGTTTCTAAATCACTTATATTATTTAACACTCCTGTTCCTAAAAGTGTTAAAAAAGTTAAGCTTCCCTTATTATGGTCTATTCTAGCAGTGGCTAGAAAAATAATAACCAGAAATTGGATTTCAGATACCCCTCCTTCATTTAATGAATTTAAAAATGTTATGACTGAAGTGTGTCATATGGAATTGATGACAATAAAATCAAGAACTACTAGAAAAACATCTTACTATGTTATATGGAATACTTTACAAAACCTGTTAAAAAAATCTTAGTTTCAATAGTAAGACATTATAGTTTAATCAATTGATTTGATTTGTAGTGGATGTCTCTGTAAATACTTTGGTTATTTTATTGAATGTTATAACTATTTATATTTTAATTGCTTGTATAAAATTGTTATGATATTTATTTTGTATGTTAAAAACAATAAACTTGTTTTAAAAAAAAATAAATCAACATAATTTTCTATTTCAGTAAGCCCATGACATGCTGTTGATATTTAAGCATAAGAAATTGACAGTTTAAAGCCCTGACTGCCAGGGTTGCAGACGTATAAACCTTCTTACCCCATCTATCCAGCGCCCTGGAGTCTCTATCAGAAGGGGTAGGATTTTTAGCAGTAAAAGCCTTAACACCCTTGGCACCCTGAGAAATTGTTTCAGGGTCAACAGTAGGATTTTTGAAAATAAACTTGTGGGAGTCAGGAACCCTGTAATATCTGTCTGGCTTACTAGGAGCCGGAGGCAGGGAATCAGGAGCCATGTTGGATTCTGAGAAAGATCATCAACAATGTCTAAAACAGGAGGTATAGCCAAAGGCCTGTGCTGAGGAAGAAGAAGAAAATCCCTAAGCCTCTTTTTGGATTCTGAAAAATCCTGACTCTCCCAATGAAAATGTTCCCTTAAGGTATGCAAAGTCTCTCCAAAAGAAAAATCCTCAGGAGGAGAAGCAGACGGGATGGATTCTTCTGCATCAGAGTCTTCATAAGGGGGAATAGAAAATTCCTGATCAGAAGAGGAACCAGAAGAAATGGAAACCTGATCTGAAGATTCATAATCAGTGCCTTGCCTAGGCCTCTTGGCAGGAGGGGGTTGGGAACACCTGATCAAGGTAATTAAATCCTCAGCCATTTTGATCATTTGTTTTTTAGGCATAGGGGCCTGAGCACGTGGCTCATGCATCAGTTTTTTAGACATAGAAGTTGGTTTTGGCCTTGTTTTTGATGATGGCGTTGGTTTAATATACAAATCTTTAAGCTGAAAACACCCTCAGAAGCTGGTGCCTGCTCAGCGGCTCCGGACCCATCCAAGGGAGAGACATCCGCAGGTTCAATACTTGAAGAATCTCACGGCATACCAGACTCCCAATTGGTCTCAGTAGAGGCCTGCGACTCAAAAGTAGCGGGCATCAGGGGCTGCGAAAGTGCCTCACTGAGTACCGGCGAACCGGCGACTGGCTTAGGAGAAGCTTCGTCATCGGTTTTGGACCACGACAGTCTGTCTCTGTCTTTTTCTTTGCATTTTTGTGAATTCCGGTAGTCGGATTGCTAACAAACGACATTTCAGGATAGTTAAATCTTGGACCAAAGTATTTAGAAGCAAAAATATACCGACACTTAACAGTGCGTTGGTTAAATTTAGCACAAAACCGACAGCAAGGCACGTTGTGGTCAGGGCCTAGGCAAGGAATACAGTACAAATGAAAATCCTTATGAGGTATTTGCTTCCCACAAGTAATACAATTATTAACTTTTACTGACATCGGTAAGGAGCAAGAAAAAGTTTCCCCAATGGGGTACTTAGCTTTAGTTTAAAGACTTCAGTTCTGAAACTCGAAAACGAAAATTTCAGGAGTCGGCCGACCAGCACTTGCGAACTGCTTCTGCTTTGGGCACTGCGCGGCAAGAAAGACTGATTAAAATGGCATCGGCTGCATGTTTTATACCCCTGACGACCTGACGTCATGGAAGAGGAGACAGCAACTGACGCAGGACACAAGACTTTGTTATTCAGGCTGACTGAGGGCAACCTGCCAGCAGATTACCCAAATGTAATGACTGCAACAGTGAAACATGAAGAACATCCCATTTTGCTTTGACTTTCCGAAGTGGAAGAAGACGTTGAACTTGTGAGATGAGGTTTTGTGCACTTTCGGCTGGGAGATGAACTGTCATTTCCACTGTGCTTACCTCTAAACCTATAAAAATCACAGATTGCGAGGGCAGTAATGCAGATTTTTCCCAGTTTATGGAGATCCCTAGTTGAGCACAAAGTTGAATGGTGGAGTCCCTGTTTTGGATGAGTAGATGCCTGGTAGGGGTGGTCAGGAGCCAGTCATCCAAATACGGAAACACCTGGAATCCCTGACGTCTCAAGTGAGCTGTCACTACTGCCATGCATTTGGTGAACACCCTGGGGGCTGTGGTGACACCAAAGGGCAAAGCACGAAACTGATAATGACTGGCTCCCAGCCGGAAGTGCAGATATCTCCTTGATGCCTTGTCCATTTTCATATGGTAGTAGGCGTCTTGGAGATTCAGAAAGCACATCCAATAGTCTTTCCTAACAACGGGAGTATCGACTGCAGTGTGACCATCCAAAACTTGTCCTTCTTCACGGATTCATTTAATCTGCTGAGGTCCAAAATTGGCCTCCAGGCTCCGGTTCGTTTTGGGACTAAAAAGAACTTGGAGTAAGTTCTGGATCCTGTCTGGTCTACTGGGATGGGCTGGATGACTCTTTTTAAGAGCAACTTGTTGATCTCCACAGTTGCCTGATCCCTGTGATTGGGTGGAACATCTGGGATCTTTTTAGGAACAAATGGTGGAATTGAAAAGGGTATGATATAGCCTCTGGTAACAGCTCTTTGTACCCACTTGTCTTGGGTGATATTTAGCCAGGCTTCTGAATACAAAGAGATGCGATCCCCGACTGGCCCCACATCAGGTGTGCAGATAAGGCCACCCTCGAAAGGAATAACGGCCTTGCTGGTATTGCGGACCGCCCCTGCCTCTAGGGCGACATCTACCATTTCCTCCTCCTCTGCCTTTGAAGGAGGATTCACTCTGTGTGTCCGGAAAGAACTTCTGGGACTTTTTGAACCACATTTTACCTCCCCTTTGACCTTTGGGGTATGGTCGAGAGGGAACGGTAAAATGGACTCCCACGACAGAGAGAGTCTTTCCTTCCTGCTCACACCAAGTGAGTGTTTTTTTCACCTTGGGACCAAACAAGGAGGAACCATCAAACGGGGCATTGGTGAAGGTGGACTTGAATGGCTCCGCAAAATTACGCAGACGCATCCAGGAGTGGCTCCTAAGGGCAACTCCTGAACCCGCTGCTCTGCTCGCTCCATCAGCCGCATGGGAGATAAGCGGCATGGAGGAGTTAACTACAGAATTTAGGGTGGATAACTGAGCAGAGAGCCTATCAGGGACTCCCTCAGGACAAGCACCCTGTATGGAATCTCCTAACTCCTTGAGGAGATCCCTCTGCAACCTCGTGAAGTGAGCAAAATAGTTCAGAGATTGAAATGTAAATGCCGCTGAACTAAATACATGCTTCCCAAAACTATCTATCTGTCGAGACTCCTTGTTTGGCGGATGAACAGAGGAAGAAGTCTCCTCCAACTCCTTCTTCATGGCCGCCGCCACCACCATAGCATCTAAGGGAATGCCTTTAGACAAGAACTCTTTTCCAGGAGGGGCAGACAGAAACTTATTTGGTCTCCTGGAAACTGGCTCCATGGCATCGGGAGTATCCCACACCTTCCGACTAACCAGATACATTAGTTCGTTGAAAGGTGGAGACACCCAAGAGGCAGAGGGTTGAGACCCGAAAGCCTTCAGGTACACTAAGTTCTCATCAGAAGGGTTGACAGTGGGCCAGTCGCACCTCTGTTTAAGGATCTCCAGGATGTCCATAAAGGAGACATCATCAGAGGATGACTTGGGGGACCCTTCCGACTCCTCGAGGTCAGTGTCCGATGTCAGAGACTCATCCTGGGAGTCAATATGCTTCCTCTTGCATACCCTCTTCCGAGGGGGCTCCTTAAAGGGACATTCTGGGGAGGCCTCGGAAGAGTGGGGACCACCAGCTGTGGCTCCTGAAGCTGCAGGTCTTTGCTGTCTCCGGAGAGAGTAGGTACTGAGACTGAAGTGGGTGCCCTGGGGGGAAGAGTGCTTGTACCACTGGCAGGGGCTGTAGACTGACACAGTACGCTCCTCATCACCTCAACAGCTGACCTCTCTGGCTCCGAAGACCTCCCCCGCTCCAAAGAGACAAAGGTCGGCGCCGGAGCCAGAGCCTTCGGCTCCGAGATAGATGCAGGGTCCGAGCTCACCCTGGCGGAAGCACCGAGAGGAAGGCTCGGAACCAAAGAAGATCAATTCAAACCCTCCCCATCGGCGCCGACATAACAGCTTCAGTCTCTGGACACGACGGACGGAGCCAAGCATGTCGGAGACGAACTCATTTCCAATGCAGCAGCAAGGGGAGCCAGAACCGAGAGTTCCTCCGCGGTAACAAGCACTTTGGCTCCGAAAGGCCAACATGGCTCAGAGGAGGAATCACAGACAAGGGCAAAACTGGCTCAAGTGGCTCCGCAACAGACTGGGTTGAAGCCAACAAAAATTTAGGCAGAGCAGACGACTTCAGGAGTCTCAGTACTACCCTCTCCACATCTTCTTCCGAAAGGCTCCTGGAAGATATGGAAGATAAAGTAGGGGATCTCGACCTAGGAGACACTGGAGACTTGATTAGCAAGAAGACCGGAAGGGATTCTACAGACTGGCTCTGAGCAGTAGAGTCAACTGCTATTTCCAAGGGTTCAGAAGTTGGCACTGAAGCACCTGTGACCGACTCTGATACCATGATGCTCTCCTTCGGCTCTGAAGACTGAGTCGAGGAGACAGATTTTAATAATTTGGAAGGCGGCTCCAAAACACCAGCTGGTGCCGGAGATGGCTTTTTAGAAGCTTTAGGTTTGGATTCAGATCTGGATTTTGTAGACTTGGAAGAAACTGATGAACTAGATAAAGCTTCCTCAAAGATTGGCTTCAGAAGACCCTTAAGTATCAGCTTGTTCTTTCTCTCCTGCAACGCTCTAGGAGAGAAAGCATGACAGAACAAGCATGATTCCTGCAAATGGATGGCTCCCAAGCAGTAGACACAGCTAATGTGGCCATTCGTTAATGACATTTTCTGGGAGCATTTCATGCAATTTTTGAACCCAGAGGGTTTATGCTCCTTGCTATCCTTAGACATTGCAGAAACGCACGCAAAACCAGGACAGATAGGAAGAAAGAGAAAAAAATGAGGACTAGGTTCTCTAACTAAAACGGGCCTAGCTCTGCAGAAGAGTTACTCTAGGACTAGGTCCTCTAAGTTAAATGGGCCTAGCCCGGTGTAAGAAAAAACTCAGTCTTCTAACTTAAACAGACCAAGTATTTAACACAGATACACATAGAGATTCAGTCACACAGGAAAAATTTTGAGATGTCCAAAACTACAAATACAAAGGTTACACGAGGACTAGGTCCTCTAAATTAAACAGGCCTAGCCCTGTGAAACAGAAAACTAACCTAAACAGATCAAGTATTTAACACATACACACACAGGTGTAATCACACAGGAAAAAATTTTGTAACAGCAATCCTATAAATACTACCTTAGCGGATCCCCGCCAACGACAACAAGTTAACAGTCAACAGTGACCAACAAAGTTCCGAGCAGTACAAATAAATCAACAGGAGCTCCTGTTGATTAAGAGCGGAAAAAATTGCCAAAACAAATGCTCTACCTAGGCAAAAAAGGCACAATGGCGCCTAACTAACTGGCACACAGGATACTATAACTACTACAGTGACAAAAAAAGTCCACAAGAACAACTTAGGCAAAGGCCTATAATATAACACTAATATAACACTAAATATGCAATATCCGCTAAGAATGTAAAGAATTGAAAAAGGAATTAGCCAGAGCCAAGAGAAGCACATCCGAACTCGTCGACTCGGCAAACGAGATCTGGGGATTGCACTGGTGCACCATGGGATACCTACTTAACCACGAACCAACCAGAAGTCTTCGAGCTTGTAAATCGGCCGAGTTGGAGCTGAGGATCAGCTCCGAACCCATATGTAACAATGAAGGTGAGATTGGACTACCTAACATCTGGTATTTGGTCAGCTTTGAGCATTAAAACTTGGGTACAACTTACTTCTTCCTTGAAATGAAATGAAAAAGTAGCACTGAAATTTCTTTTCTGTATGCATAATTTTTGTTCAAGCCAGCAATTGAGCAAAAGATTGGGGAAAAAAGCTCTAAAATGCTCCCCAAAGCATCTACGACCCCATGGCTTCTGGGTGACTAGCAGCCTCCCTCCAAACGCCAGCTTACTTTAGTTATTACAGGGTAGTCTTGGTCAGTTAAGATATGTTGAAAGGATGCAGGAAAAAAGCAAAGCTGAAGAGTAAGACTACATTTCTTTCTTTTATCATGAGTTTCGATTTTGCCATTGCTGGATATAAAGAATTTAGTGCTGGCACACAAATTTTAAATTTATTTTTGCTTTCAAAGTGGCATGTGTGACTTCTAGCCACATGGGTTCTTTCAGACAACCCGTTAACTATCCACTGTACTACATAATGATTTATATTCATATTTACAAATTTGTCAGTAATACCTGCATAGGCAATAGTGTCAAAAGTGTTAGCAGGGTCCAGATGTGTTGCATAACCACTATCCAATGCTTTGGTGACTTTTTCAAATAAATTAATAGGTTTAAAGGGCAGGACTTTCTGTTGAGAAATCCAAAACTAATAGGGCCCCACATTTAAGAGATTTTCAACATCCAGACTGAGGAGGTCTGAGGTAATGTATTCATAGCTTTACAGATGAGGCTAGTGAGACTAACGAGTCTGTGTTTACCAGGGTCTGTGGTTGGGCTATCCTTGTGTAACACATTAAAGTGACTGTTTTCCAGGCATGTACACTGCAACCAATGGAGAAGTTTAGCTTAATGAGTTCATTTCCACTGTTTAACTGTACTTATGTGCATATTTTAATATTTGACTTGTTGTCTTGTACAAGAACACATTACTGTGGTCAGTTTTGGCAGTTTCACTCAGCTGCCTCTTGCAAAGCCTGTATAGTACAGTTGTGTACACCTACCATAAATGTAGATGTTCGAGTGTCTTCACTGTTGCAGTCATGACTGTAGGGTTCTCCCCTGCCGGCAGGCAGCCCTCGGTCGGCCAGAATCCCAAAGTCTGGGTCTGGCGTCGGCTGTTCAACCATGCTCCCTGACGTCAGAACGCCAGGAGTACAAAGCTGACAGCCGATGCCATCATCTCCAGTTTTTCTTGCCCCAGATGTCAGGAGTCCCAAAATTAAAAAGGTCCCATAACCTTTGCAAATACACCTCAGAAGAATGGTGAAAAAAGGAACTCACAAAAGTATAAATAAGAGGGGACAGGAGGGAGGGAAACCCAGACTGCAACAGTGAAGACACTCGAACATCTACATTTATGGTAGGTGTACACAACTGTACTATGTTCATCATGTTTCACTGTTGCAGTCATGACTGTAGGGTAGAATCCCAAAGCTGAAAGAAAGGGAGGTGTTCATAAAGAAGAAGGGGCAGCTAAAAGGCCCTGCAATACTACAGAGGCAAAGCCTGCCCTAGACTTAGAGTAGAGAGGTAGATTGTAGTGCTTGGAAAAAGTATGCACTGAACTCCAAGTTACAGCTTCCAAAATGTCTTTGGTAGGAACTCCCCTGAGGAAGGCTGCAGAAGTGGCAGCAGCTCTGATGGAATGAGTCCGTATACTCCCTGGGATTTGCTTTCCATGGTGTGAATAACAAAATCTGAATCCATGAGCAATCCATTTAGAAATGGTCTGTTTAGAAATGGCTTTACCTTGGGAACTTGAAGCATAAGAAACAAACAATTGTTCTGATTTTCTGATGTCCTTGGTTCTGTCCAGGTAAAAACGGAGTTGTCTGTGTACATCCAAGAAATGTAAGATCCTTTCCCCTTTATTTTGAGGAGGAGGGAAAAAGGTTGGCAAGTGGATAGTTTGATTTAAAGCCACTTTGGAAACCACCTTAGGGATGAAGGTAGGATTAGTCCTCAAAGATACCCTGTCTTGATGAAAAATAATATAAGGTTCCACAGCCATAAGAGCTTGTAACTCTGAAACTCTCCTGGCAGAGGTTAGAGCTAACAAGATAGCTGTCTTCCAAGATAAAAACTTGTTGTCAGAGGAGGCAGCAGGCTCAAAAGTAGGCAAGGTTAGTTTTTCCAAAACATAGTTGAGATCCCAAGCAGGAATGGGAGGAGATCTAGGAGGTCTTAAGTTCTTAGCTCCTCTGAGAAACTGTCTCATGAGCTGGTGGGAAAAGATGTGAGGGTCTGTATTATAATGAGCAGAAATAGCAGAGGCATGTATCTTAATGGAAGAGAAAGAGAGACCCTTATGTAAGAGATCTGTCAAGTAAAGTAAAATAAAGGTAATGTTAGGAAGAAGAGGATCAGAATCCAGGAACAAAATCTTTTCCATTTTCCTGCATAAGATTTTCTAGTGCTAGGACGTCTAGCTTCTAAGATGACATCCATAACCTGCTTGGGTAGGAAAGAAGAAATCAAAGGCCCTGGATTAACCAAGCCGCCAGGCTGAGAGTTCTGACAGGAGAGTGTAGAACCTGACCCTGATGTTGGGACAGAAGGTTCGGAGACTGAGGTAAAACCCAAGGGGGCTCCAGACATAGGTTTTTTAGAGTTGGATACCAAAACTGCCGAGGCCAATTTGGAGCCAGCATGATTATCATCTTGGGCTTGTCCTGTTTTATCTTCAATAAGACCCGAGGAAGAGGCGGAAAGGCATATCCCGAAAGGTTCCTCCAACTGAATGACAGGGCATCCACTTTCCAAGCTTCTCTGTAGAAAGTCCTGGTGCAAAAATTCTGTAGTTGATGATTGAGATGGGATGCAAAGAGGTCTATGTGTGGACATCCCCAGACTGCTGTTATCATCCTGAATATTTTGGTGTCCAGCATCCACTCGTGTGGATCCGAAAGGTTTCTGCTCAGACTGTCTGCCAGGTAGTTTTGTTTCCCTGATAGAAACTGAGCTTGAAGATCCAGATTGCAAGCTAGAGCTGTGTTCCATAGATCCATGGCTAGTCTGCAAAGGGGGTGGGAAGGAGATCCCCCTTGCTTGTTTATGTACCACATAACTGTGGTGTTGTCTGTCCGTATTAGTAGTTGTCCTGGTTGTAAAAGATTCCTGAAGGCCAATAGAGCTTTCTGAAAGGCTAACATTTCCTTTAAATTGATATGCAGGTGCTTCTGATCCTTTGTCCAAAGGCCCTGCAGACAATTGCCCTGAAAATGGGCTCCCCAAGCATAATCCGAGGCGTCCATGGTTAGAATCTGAGTGGCAGGAGGCAGACAGAAGGGATTCCCTTTGTTTAGAGCACCTGCCTTGGACCACCAAAGAAATTCCTTTTGAAGGCAAGGAAGGACAGAGATCAGTATGTCTAAACTGTGGCAATGCTGAGACCATACACTTTTTAGGTACCACTGTATTTTCCTCATGTGTAGTCTTGCATATGGAACAAGAAGGATGCAAGAGGCCATGTAACCCAAAGCCTGCAGGAATTTCCTTGCAGATAGCTGAGTTAAAGTTACCAAGGTTTTGAAAGTTGAAGCCAGCTGTAATTGTTTTTTGGATGTCAGAAATGCCATCTGGGTTGTGGTGTTTAGAAGAGCACCCAGAAAAGTTATCTGTTGTGAGGAGGTTCTGTACAAATTCTAGATGCTGGAGTAAGACATCCTTGCTGTCTGCCTGAATTAGACAATCATCCAGATAAGGGTAAATTTGAATTCCCTTGAGTCTGCAGTAAGCTACTACTGGAGCCAGGCATTTGGTGAAGACCCTGGGTGCAGTAGACAATCCAAAGGGCAGCGCAGAGAATTGAAAGTGCCTCGATCCGGCCTTGAACCTGAGGTATTTTCTGCGATCCTGCCTGATGGGAATGTGTAAATATGCCTCTTTTAAATCCAAAGTTACCATCCATGCATCTTTGGACAGCATTGGAAGTAGCTGCTGTAGAGTAAACATCTTGAATTTTGGAATCTCTAGAAAGGTGTTCAAGACCGACAGATCCAGAATGGGTCTCCATGAGTTTTGCTTCCTGGGGACTAGAAAGAGCCTTGAGTAAAAACCTTTTCCCATCTCTGAAAGTGGAACCAGTTCTATGGCATTCATAGCCAAAAGAGCTTCCACCTGGTTTAAGGCCTCCGTCCATTGATGTTTTGGAAGGTCTGGCCATCCGCTTGGCCTTGGCAAGGAATGAAAATGGAATTTGTAACCTCTTAAAACCACATCCAAAACCTACTTGTCTTGGGTTATTTGAGTCCAATTTTGATAAAAAAGAGAGAGTTTTCCTCCGAGAGGGGCTTCCAGGCAAGATGTTCCTGTAGCCCAACAGAGGGAGTCATTGAGTTTGTTTCCTTAGAGTTTGTGACCTGTCCTCTCCTCCCCTAGGGGTGGAAGCAGTCCACTGTCTTGGTCTATAAGAAGCTTGTGTTAGAGGCCTTCCTCTGGAGCGTCTATATCTACCCCTCCGAGGCCTGTCTGAAGTGAGAAAGGACCAATTTTTTGAAGGCCAATTCCTACTAAATCTAGGTGGCTGTACTTGTAAGAAATCTTTAACTGTTTGCATGGATTTCGCCTTATCCTCCATCTTCTTAATCACCTCTTCAGCTTTTGATCCAAACAAAACATTATGCTGAACAGCAGCATCCAATAATTTAGCCTTAATGTGTTCAGGCAAATTTTGTTCCTTTAGCCATGCATGGCTTCTAATGACTGTGCCGGAGGCAGCAGCCCTACAAGAAGCCTCCAAGGCATCAAATCCACAGTGTAAACCATGCTTCCCAACTTGTTCAGTGGCATGCAATAAGTCATGTAATTCCTTATCATCTGCACAGGCAGAAATGGAAGTAAGCTTTTGTTTTATTTATTTATTTAAATTTGTTGACCGGGAGTGTCCGACTGGACATGGGTCCATTTTCAGTGAAGGCCCGTGGAGAAAAGCTCCACAGTAAAATAAACAGACTGTAGTTACATTGGATTACATAGCGATTAACAATTTAACATAGAAATTACTTACAACATATTTACAGATGAAGAACACAGTACATCAGCAGACAACTAGAATCTTTATCTGTGAAGTACATAACAGGCATTAACAAATGTAACAATGAGAAGTTCCTGCTGTATAATAAGTACTAGGCTTATGAGCATCTGAGCTTGCTATCATCAAGGGAGTTAGTGGAGTAGAGAACTCAGCACAGCTCCTCATGGTATCCAGCAGAGTTCCTAGAGCAGCAGAGAACAGAAAAAGCAACTTTCCAGATTTTAAGTATTTTTTCTTGCATTTTTCGACCATTTATGTTATTCGACGACTGTTTCTGTCTATTTTATAGTGGTATTACCTGTTTTTCCTGTTTTTATAAGCTTTAATTGTTGGTTGCACTTCTTAGTTAAAGTTTGCTTAAAAGTTAAACTACAGGCTAATACACTCAAGTGTACTAGCTTTTGATAGCATTTAATTGAAAAGCAAAGCATTTATTGTGTTTTCTGTTCTGTCTGTGAAAAAAAAGTGAAAAAAACAAAAAAAATTCTTGTTTTCCTAACTTTCCTGGCTAGTTTGTTCCAGTGATCAGATTTTGCTGATCCCTGGGCTTTGTCTTGGTTCCTGTGCTTCTCCATTTTCGTTTGTTTGGTCCAAGGGAAGTTTCTTTACTCACCAGTGGGAGTGGGGAGTACTGAGCTGCCTGTTTGTCCTCAGAGGAGTGGTTTAAGACAGTAACTTGTAGTTCATTGGCCATTTTGGGTCATTTCCTGCCTTTTCCAGTCCCCTGCTATAAAGCACGCTTTAGCGCGGAGTTGCCACTAGAGCAGCATCGGGCAGCGCCGGTTTAACAAGGTTAAACTTTTTCTGGCTTCATAAAGTCTGTTCTTCATTTTTTCCCTTAGAACTGCTCTACTAGTAACCTAAGCAGTATATCCCTTAACTAAAAAGCGCAGCACTTGTTCCTAAAAGTTTTTTTTTTTCCCTCAAAAAAAAAAAAAAAAGCTCAGCACTTGTCTTAAAAGCATCTTCCTTGCAGGTTAAGCACTTCTATATTATACAAAGTCCCTCACTTGCGAAACCCCCCCAGGAGTACACTTCCTTACTAAGTCCTCTCTTATTCAGTCTCATACCTAACTTCTTAATTTTTCTAGCATGTCGAAGGGCCAGATGCTGGTGTCCTCTCCTGCCCAGTTGGTGAATCTGGGAATATTGAGGCAATGATACAATTGCCTCATGTACACAGACAACCCTCTCCTCCTCCCACATAAGACAAATACTTGCGAGAGATGCAGCTATTTAGCCAAACTGGAGGCTGAGCTCTCTCAACTCAGGACTGGCAAGACCAGACAGGAGGAGAAGGCAACTACACACACCACAAAACCAGCCTCACATAATGCTACCACACCACTGAATCAAACACATAAACACACAAAGACATACTCAGAGGCTTTGAGTAAAAATTTACCTAAACAGCAGAGGCCTCCAAAGCAGACACCCAAGCAACTGCTACCTCAAGACACGCCACAAGCAACACATAAACCACAAAATCAGTGTGCAAAGCAGTCACAGCCCTTAAGGCCAAATACAACACCAAACATACTTGTCACAGGTGACTCCATAGTCAGACACACTGACGTCCCACTCACCAGGCTGAACAAGGAGAGGGTCACAGTAAGCTGCCTATCGGGCGCTAGAATCCGCCACATAACACAAGCACTCTGGTCACTCCACGGCAAGTACAAATATGACACAGTCATTGTCCATGCTGGTGTGAGCGACCTGAGACGTACCTCCCTGGACTACATGAAAAGAGACATAGAGGAGCTCTCTGATTATGTAGCCCAGGCAGGTATGACCCTGACCCTGAGCAGTATCCTTCCTTCACCAAGAAGGATGCCACAATATAGAGACAAGATGATCAGCTTTAACAATTGGCTTAATTTCTGGTGTCATTCAAAGGGGATCCAGTGTCTGTCTGCCTGGGATGACATGCTTGACAAGCCACGCTGCTTCGCAAGGGACGGCTTGCACCTGTCACCCCTGGGATTCCGGATATTGGCTAAGGCTCTTGCCACCCACATAGTGCCTTTTTTAGGCAAGGCTCAAATTCTAAACCTACCACCCTAGAAAACAAAAATGGGAAGAAACTGAGGGTAATGCTGCTCAATGCCAGAAGTCTAAATCTCAAAATGCACGCACTCGAGGCCCTTCTCAGTATGGAGAACATCGATGTCTGTGCTGTAACTGAAACCTGGTAAAAGGCTCCTGAGAGCACCCTGGCACTATCAGGTTTTACCTCATATCATGCGTTCCGGCCCCAAAACCCGGACCACACCACAAAAGGAGGGGGTGTATCCATATTCATAAAGGATACCCACACCTCCAGGTTGGTGACAACGCACGAAGCTTTGGAAACCATCCAGGTGCAACTAACCATAGGCAAAACTGCTCTACAATTTGTAGCATGCTACAGGCCACCCTCTCAAACTCAGGAACCCCACACAGCCTTCCTGAAGACACTGGAGGGTATAAATGTATCTCCAAACACCATCATATTGGGTGACTTCAACTACCCGAATATAGACTGGGAACATTACTCAAGCCCTAACTTTCTAGCCCAACGGTTCCTGGAGTTCATAAATTCAAATGCCATGGAACAACTAGTCACTGTTCCCACGAGAGGAGAAAATATACTAGATCTCATTATCACAAACATGGGGACAAAATGCTCCACACCGGAAGTATATCCCTCATTGGTGAGATCGGATCCTAAACTAATCTCACTGGAAATCTACATCCCGCCCCCACCCCAAACAAAAAAGACCACAGTGAAGAACTTCTCTAAAGCAAACTTCACACTACTCAAGACTGGTGTGGTATCCTTCAAGGCCCCTGAGCCAGTGGAAACCACAACCCAAGCTGCGGAAGCCCTTACAAATGCCTTCTATGAACACCTCCAGGACTGCATGGATCAGGCAATCCCAAATAAAACCAAGACTCTTTCCACCAAGGGCAAACGTCCAGTCTGGTGGACCCCAGCCATTAACAAACTTTACAATAAGAGGAGAAAGCTATTACATGATAGAACAAAATCCATAAAAGGGAAGTCACCCCTGATCATTATTAGTAAAAAAATACGAGCACTCATAAAATCAACTAAGGCCAATTTTGAGAGAAAAATAGCCATGGATTCGAAAGACAATCATAAGGCCTTTTTCAGCTATGTTAGGAACCTGGGTGGAAACTCCCAGATATGCTCAGAATTAGTCCAAAATGATACAAAAATCACTGAACCCACAGACATTGCCAACATACTGGCAGACAGGTTCAGTGCAAACTTCACCCCCCTCTCCCCCCCTAAAGGAGAGATAACTATCCCAGCGGAGTGTAGCCTCCCAGACATCTCAAATGCGCAGGTGAAAGCTGCTCTCTCTAAAGCTAAAAACACAGCATCAATGGGACCGGATGGTGTCCCGGCTGTGTGCTACACGAGCTCAATGAGGAACTAAACCCGCACATAAGGCAGCTGTTTAATCTCAGCCTTACCACAGGATACGTGCCCAAGGAGTGGCGTACGGCAACTGTGGTCCCACTCCACAAAGGCGGTGCCTCTACGGACCCTGGTAATTACCGCCCCATAAGCTTAACAAGACTGGTCTGCAAAGCTATGGAGAGGATCATAATGGAGCTCATAAACAAAGATATAGGGGACTTGCAGACATTGGACCCCACCCAGTTTGGCTTTGTCAAGGGAAGATCATGCCTTTTGAACTTGGTCGACTTCTTCGAAACAGTCTCCAAGGCCATTGATGAGGGAAAGGCAGTCCATACAGCCTACCTTGACCTTGCAAAGGCTTTCGACACAATACCCCACTCGGGTATTGTAGAAAAACTTACCAGCTTAAATGTAAACCCATATGTCACAAGATGGGTTGCAAACTGGCTTAAGGACAGAACCCACAGGGTTAGAGTTGCTGGCGCTATGTCAGACTCCAAGCCGGTCACAAGTGGTGTCCCACAGGGCTCGGTCCTTGGCCCCCTATTGTTCGGCATCTACTTCTCAGAAGTACAGGCTAACATGGGAGGACTTTGGCTGACAAAGTTTGCAGATGACTGCAAACTGGGCGCCATAGTGGAAAGTGCATCGGACACGGATATCCTTCAGAGGGGACTCACGGAAACTGATAGCTGGTGCCAGAGCCATGGCCTGAAGTTAAACGCCAAAAAATGTATAGTCATACCCTTCGGGAAAAACAAGGTAACCCCAAGCTACCATATAGGTGGCAATCCACTAAGCACAGAAGAGGTTATCAGGGACCTGGGGACCCAGGTTGACAGTGGCCTTTCTTTTGACACACACGTTGCTAAAGTGGTTAGAAAGACCTTCTACATTGCCCACCTGATCATGAAGGGATTCACATCCAGATCTAGTGAGGTCATTGTTCCCCTGTACTCTTCACTTATCAGACCAATTATAGAGTACAATGCCACATTCGGGATGTATCTCACCCGACATCTGCAGCAATTGGAGAGACCCCAAAAGTTCCTCACCAAAAGGATAAAGGGACTCCAAAATCTGTCATATGCTGCCAGATTGAAGAAACTCCAGCTCTATTCAGTCGCATACCATCTGCTCAGAGGTGACATGTGCCTGACATACAAGGCCATGTCCAACCCGGAATTAATGGACATGCTCCACCTCAAAAAATCCAAATCCACCAGAACCACTAGAGCAAGCAACTTAAACCTTAACACGGATATAAATAGGACGTGCTGGAGGGATAGATTTATCACTCAGAGACTCCCTATGCTGTGGAATAAAATCCCGGTCCATGTGAGGCAGAGCACCTCGCTGGCTCTGTTCAAGAGAAATCTTGACCTGTGGATGGGAGATCGTAGGTTTACCCCGGGAATCATCTCTGTCTCACTGCTGGACAGAGGCACAACAAACTAATGGGGACAGTATTCTTTCATATAAGGGGTGGCGTAAGCCACAAAACTTTGGGCTAGGCTTATAAATGCCTTAGGGCAGATAGCCTAGTATAAACCTATGAACCTATGAACCTATGGAAAGAAAGGTAGTAGTTGGATGGGGTGAATGATATTAGAGTGGGAGTTGCAAGGGCATAGCCAGCATGTTTTTAGGTGCGCTTTTAATAAAGTTTTGAAGTTGGTGCATGATGGTACAGAGGTAATTGTGGGTGGGAGTGAGTTCCATAATTTGGCTATGGCGCAAGAGAACAGTGCTTCACCAGTAGAGTTATTGGCTTTAGTGATCTGCAAGTGATTTTTGTTGCTGGATCTTAGTGGTCTGGTGGTGCGATAGGGTTGGAGTAGATTCTGGAGGGATGAGACATTTAGTGGATGGTTTACTAGTTTGTGGGCGAGTGAGAGTTGATACCACTGAAGGAGGTGAGGGAGTTCGAGCCAGCCCAGCTCAGCAAGTGAGAGACAGTGGTGACTACGGTAGGATGCCCCTGTGGCGAATTTGGCGATTTTGTTGTAGCAGGTCTCTAGCTTGTTTAGATCACATTGCCTTAGGTTGGTATATACTGGAGAGGCATAAAGTAGGGTGGAGATAAGGTGGGAATTTGCTATTGAAATCTTTGCTGCTTTGGTGAGAAATTGTTTATTTCTGTATAATGCTCCTAGTTTTTTGTGGACTTTTTTTATGGTCATGGATATGTGAATGTCAAATTTTAGTTTATTGTCTATTTCCACTCCTAGCAATTTTAAAAGTTCAACTAGGAAAGAAAAAGCAGCAAATGCACTGTGTACAAAATTCCGTCTCTGTGTCTTGAGAATTCGCCCCTATTCAACGCTCAAACCAGTCCACAACACCTTCAATGAAACCAAGTAGAAGTAAATAAAAGTTTATTGTAATACCAACAAACAAAGAATGGTTAAGCGCTTTCACTTGAATAAAACAAGCTTCCTCAGAACACCATAGCTTGCATCACAGTTGCTTAAATAACATTTTTGGCGCCAAAATTCAGTTTGAAATTTTAAAGCTATACACACATCCTATGACCATTGTTCTCTATTCATAAAATATTAAATGATATTCATATTGTTTCTAAAAACAATGTTACATGTAATATGTATTGATAAAATGAACAAGTTAAAAAACTGAAAAAATGTTAACAACAACATTTGGATCAAATCAAAACATGTTTGAAAACATATAACAATGTACCTTATAAATAGTTCATTTTAAGACCAATAGTGGTTTGACAGAGTGCCATTTAAACCTGGTATAGTGGAAGCATCCGTATATATTTGCCACCAAAATTCTTTATACAATAATAAATTATTAAAGTCACCCCCTCTGTTATTGGTGTGCACAATGTCCACTATACCAAAATTAAAATAATGTTTATCACCATATTGCTTAATATGTTTATACAAAGCATTTTTTTCATCCTTCCTTCTGATGCTATAAAGGTGAGAATAGATACGTTTGTTTAAACTCCTTTGAGTCTTACCTATATAGAATCCTGAACATGTTCTACAGATGGCAATATACACCACCATTTTAGTTGCACAATTGCCCCCACAGAATTTAATTCTAGTGCGTTTGTAATTGTCCAATTTCACACTATCTCCCTGAAATGTAGTGTGACATTGTTTACATGCCCCACATTTTGCAGTTTTCATATGTTCTGTCTTCTTAATGAAGATACCCTTCTCTAAAATAGATTTTATATTAGCCCCTACCTTATAAACAAACATTGGGCATTCACCTAATATAGGTGCTATATCTTGATCAGCAGATATTATATGCCAGTTAGTTGTTCATCAAAATCTTCTTAACTTTACCTGAATACATGCCAAATTCCAAAATGCAAGATTTACCAAAAATGCAAGTTTCAGACTTCATATCATGCAATGTATCCACAGTTGAAACAATAGTTGTCCTATATTTTTCACCCAACAAAGGCTTGTACTGGTTACCCCATTTCCTCACAACATAATTACTTACATTTTCCGTAACTCTAACGTCATAGCCTCTGTCCTTAAATAAGGACGTTATAAATTTCACCTCTTCCAACATGTCCTCATACCGTGAGGTCATCCTAACTGCTCTAATAAGCTGACCCTTATATATATTCGTGAATTGTTTCTTTGGATGGTAGCTAGAATATTCCAAATAACTGTTTGAAAAAGTGTCCTTTCTGTAAATTTTGGATTTAAACTCATCCCCTATTTTTGACACAAATGTGTCTAAAGCCACACCATCGTGACTGCTAGAGGAGGCGAATTTTAAAAAATTGCTGCTACTGTTGATATATTGTAAAAATAATGCTAGCTGTTCTCCACCATCCCAAATCAAATATATATCATCAAAGTACCTGACGTAATATTTTATGTGTGTCATAAAGTGACTGTCTAAAACAGTCCTCTCTTCCCATTCAAGCATGACCAAGTTGGCGTATATGGGAGCACAGGCTGCTCCCATAGCTACGCCTTTGGTCTGCTTGTAATATTCTCCCTCAAATATAATGTAATTGTGTTCAAGAACCAGGGACATCATATCCGTGAGAAGACAGATGGTGTCCCATTGGATGTCTGTATGTTTTCTTATACTTGTAGCAAAAGCTGATAGACCATCTTCTTTAGGTATACAAGAAAATAAATCTATGACATCAACAGTCACAAATATCAGATTTGAACTAGATAGGTAAATAGGATACTGTTTCAAAAAATCCCATGAGTCCTTGGCTATATGTGGAATAGCGGCATAAATGTGTTTCAAGTAGGTGTCAATAACCTTACCTATATTAAACGACTTAGACCTACTCCCTGATATAATGGGTCTAAAGGGCGGTTCATCTATATTCTTGTGAATTTTAGGAATACCCACTATAGAAGCTAATACAGGATGTTCAACCTTAATATAAGTGTAGATGTCATTATTGATCCTGTTATCTAGTAGGTATTCTTCAATACATGTGTCTATTTTTCTATAAATATAGCAGAGGCTAGATTATTGGTGTAAACAGAGAAAAGTAGGGGTCCAAGGATGGATCCTTGGGGAACCCCTATGGAGACAGGTAGTTGGGGAGATATGTCATTCTGCCATACAACGGATTGTTGGCGGTCAGACAGGTAACTCTGAAACCAGTTGGTGACTGATTGTGAGAAGGATAGGTTATTGAGGACAGAGATAAGTTGTTTGTGTGGGACCATGTCAAATGCTTTAGATAGGTCTAGGAATGTAGCAGAGGAGAGATAGCC
This sequence comes from Protopterus annectens, assembly GCF_019279795.1. Lineage (NCBI taxonomy): Eukaryota > Metazoa > Chordata > Ceratodontiformes > Protopteridae > Protopterus > Protopterus annectens. The sequence continues at coordinate 1,865,542,522 of NC_056735.1, forward strand.
ATTGTTTTTATGCTGAAGGAGAGTAAGGCAGTTTTAAAACAGACAAGAGAAATTGTTGGTATTTCAGCATATCAAACTGACAGTTTAAAGCCCTAATGGACAAAGTAGCAGAAGTGTACACTTTTTTGCCCCATCTATCTAAGGCTCGAGAATCCTTTTCAGTAGGAATGGGATTTTTGGCAGAAGCGGCCTTAACTCCCTTAGGACCCTGAGAAATGGTTTCAGGGTCAGCAGAAGGGTTCTTGTATAAAAACTGGTGGGAATCAGGAACCCTGTAATATCTATCAGGCTTAACTGGAGCAGGAGGAAAAGAGTCAGGGGTTAAGTTAGCCTCCAAAAAGGCATCATCCACAATATCCAAAACAGGAGGAATAGCCAGGGGTCTATGTTGGGAAAGAAGAAGAAAATCCCTCAGTCTTTTCTTAGATTCTGAATACTCCTGTCCTTCCCAGTGGAAATGTTCCCTCATTTCATGCAAAGTTTCCCCAAAAGAGAAATCCTCAGGGGGAGAAGCTGAAGGAATGGATTCCTCAGCATCAGAATCCTCATAAGGAGAGAAAGAATATTCCTGGTCAGAAGAAGAAACTGAGGAAACAGAAACCTGATCAGAGGAATCATAATAAACATCCTGCCTTGGCCTTTTATCTGGAGGGGGGTGTGAACCCCTAATCATAGTAAGTAAATCCTCCACCATCTTGAGTAACTGTTTCTGTGACTTGGGAGCCGGTTCAGAAGAGGCCTGTGTTACAGTCTTTGATTTAGAAGGAGTCTTTGCCTTTGTCTTTGGCTTTGCCTTTATTAGAAGCTGAGTAGGCCTGTAAACCTCTTCGGAAGCCAGTACCTGCACAGTGGCTCCGGACCCATCCGAAGGAGCATTGTCCGAAGGTCCTGCAATAGAAATATTTAAAGGCCTGGTTGGCTCCTCATGAGAGTCCGTTTCGGCCATCGGTTCTGAAATGGCCGATGACAGGGGCTGCAAAAGCGCCTCACTGACAATGGCCGAACCTGAAGCTGGCTCCGCTTGTGCGTTATCATCAGATTTGGACCTCGGAGGCCTGTCTTTATCCTTGCGATGTTTGTGAACTCCGGTAGCCGGAACTGTATCCGATGACATTTTGTAGTTAAAGCGCCTACCGAAGTAATGAAAAGCAAAATCGTACCTTCGCTTAATTGTACGTTGATTGAATCTAGCACAAAACCGACAACTAGCTACGTCGTGGTCAGGGCCTAAGCAAGGAATACAGTAAGAATGAAAATCCTTATGAGGTATTTGCTTCCCACATGAAATACAATTATTAACTTTTTCTGACATCGGAGTGGAGCAAGAAAAAAGTTTCCCCAACGCGGTACTTAGCTTTGAGTGGAAAAGAAAATCTTCGGACTGAAGTTTATCAGAAAAAATCGTCAGGAGTCAGCTGACCGGCACTTGCGAACTGCTATCACCGCACGGCAAGAAAGACTGGAGAAGATGGCGTCGGCTGTCCGCTTTGTACTCCTGGCGCTCTGATGTCAGGGAGCATGGCTGAACAGCCGACGCCGAACCCAGACTTTGGGATTCTGGCCGACCGAGGGCTGCCTGCCGGCAGGGGAGAACCCTACAGTCATGACTGCAACAGTGAAACACGATGAACATCTCAGTACATATATTTAAGTACCTCTGCTCCTAGAAGCAACCATGTTAACATCATAATAAAACTGCACTGGAAAGGATAGCTGCTTACATTGAATAAACCATGCAGGAAAATGTCCTTGACCTCACTATTAAATAGTATGACTGGCATAAATGTACTGTGGCTGTATATCCTATGTACAAAAATAAAATTTGCTCGCACACAAGGGCTCCATGTCCTACCTAAATCTGCCCATTACATTACCTCTTAGGTAATGTACAGTTCATCGTGAACTGGTATACAACTTCTTCATACATCCTATTAAACCAGCTTTTTTGGTATCTCATGTATTCTTGCATTCCACCACAGCTTTTTGTTTCACAGCGTCCTATGGAAAGCCATCCACACATTTGTAACTCATGGATAAAAAATTCCTGACACCATCTTTGAGCCATCCTGCCTTTATCTTATGCTTGTACACTGTTGTTCCCCTTAATGTCTAATGCTATCTTTTTAAGCTGCATGTTGTCTTTCAGGGACATACTACTAACTACTCTAAAGGGCCTTTTTAAGCCTAGCCACACTACCCAATAATATTAGATAGGCCATTGGTCCAATAAGGGTACATACAGTGTCTGGTCACAGTCATGTGGTCACCTTCATCAGATGGCAGTGCCGTCAGCACCAGATATAAAGTATTGGAATTGCATGACCATGACTGATTTGTGATTTTTGGGATGGCCATTGAGACCATGTCAGTCATGGGATGCCCATTAAGACTGCACTACAGGCACATCACTTTGTAGCAGGGATGATGTGCCAACATGTGACCTTGATGAACTTTCCCTGTGTGGTCTACTCACAGACTATGGTTGTGCCTAGGTATGTTGATAGCCATTATTATCATATGTAACAGATATGTGTGGCTGTACCCTGCGATCCTGATCGTTAGGTGCCACTGGCCTTTCTTGATACAATGAACATGTACCTATGGTCTTTGTCCAGACACAAGGGGCCACCCATACCCTACACCTGTGCATCGGCCAAGCAGTAGCCTTCCCTATATCATCTAGTGAGGCTAGTCTCCAGTGATGGCAGAGTCCACAAATACATGCCCAGTGATGGCACCATGGATATAGCTCATAATGTACCTGCAGCCTTTGCTGTTGTTGTTGTGTCTTTTGGCTTTTCCCAGTTAGGGGTTGCCACAGTGGAACTCCGGTCCGCTAATGATTGGCAGTAGATTTTTACGTGCCAAGTTGCCGGCCCTGACGCACAACCTTCAACGAAGGTACGCCCATGTCTCCACACAGAAGATGCTCTAGCTGATATATATAGGCTTGTGGACCTAGGATGTGGTGCAGTGTCCTTCCCACGTACTGATCTGCATCCTCACCCATGCTGCTGATATGCATTTCTCTCCAGTCAAATGTAGATTTCTTCTAGACCACTCCTGTTTATTGTCTTTCTTCCTACACATCTTCCAGGTCTGTGCAATCTGCTGAAATGGTCATTCTACCAAGCCATGGCTGAATTATTTTTCACAGGTGGGCTGGGGACATCCAAGACTTGAGCCCTATGTGGTCCCATGTTTCTCTTTCAACTGATATCACACAGACACAGACACAGACACTCACACACACACACACACACACACACACACACACACACACACACACACACACACACACACACACACACACACACACACACACACACACACACACACAGAGTACAGGCTGCCTTAGTGTATCCCTGTCTGCTGATTGACTGTGCTGTTTTACCATAGGTTGCAAACTCTGTTATGTTGCTCCTTAGTCTGCACTGTCAGTAAAAAAATCCCTAGGTACCTCAGTTTTGTTACTAGTGGTAGTGGGTTGCCATCTGTAGCAGTAAGAACAAGATCTGGAGAGAGCCCTGTGGTACTTCACTGGTGTCAGATCTTTAAAAGGAGTTATAGCCACTAAGTTGAATTTTCTGGGTTGTATTTGTGAGACAATTTACTATCCATCAAGTTACTTAGGTTCATAGATTGTGGACTTGGGCATTCTACATACATTTTTACTAGTGACTTGAGAATTGCCACTTGTTCTTTGTTCATAGATTGTTACTAGGTTAACAACCACCATGGCCCTTACCAGCCTAACCACTCATCCCTGACCATTTGAGTCCTAAGTATCATAGGCATCCATATGGGGGGAATGTTAGTAGGGAGGTAACCAAGGATGTGTGTGTGTGTGTGTGTGTGTGTGTGTGTGTGTGTGTGCGTGTGGAAGGGGTGTTAGGATAATACTATTCTTTTTCACAGTCTCTGTCCAGAAGGGAGATTGGGGCTAGACCAGGGTAAATTTACGATTTCCCATCCAGTTGTCAAGGTTTCATTTGGAAAGGGTCAGTTTTACATGAATGAGAAGCCTAGTCTATAGTGTGGGGATCCCTTGGAACACACATCTGTCTCTCCAGTACGTTCTGTTTATGTCACAAGTGAAGTTCAGATGCCTGGATCTAGTGTTTTGGTGGTGTTTGTTTTGCATGTGTGCAAAGATCCATCAGGGGTGATTCTGAGGAAGCCCAGTAAGTCAGGCAAAGATCCCCTCTCAAAAGTCTGTAGGAGACTGAATACAGCGACAGAGCCTTTAGATGATCAGTGTAGGACGGGATACTAATGCTTTGACGTCTCCTGGTGAGAAACATTTGTTGGTGTGCCAACTGTTGCAAGTGTCTACTTAGATACATGCCAAAGGGGGTAATGTACTCAATGATAGGCATGATAAGGTCTGAGCAGAGTGGAAGTATGACTTCCTTGGATATGGATGGCATACCCTTACTTATAAGTTTGGTGACCTAGAATGATTTTTCTTATTATCTTAGCTATGTGTTGGTGAAAGGCCAGATTGCTGTCTAAATATGTTCCCAGATCCCTTACTACTGGGTAGACTATTAAGGGTGTTTTATTCATTGAGTAATTAACTTGGGCTGACAGACTCCAAAAGGGCATTATGATGCATTTATTTGCATGAGTTTTAGGCCATGACTTTGGCACCAGTCATTTGTTTGTGTTAAACCTGTGTGCTAGATGCTGGTGTTTTGAGGGAAAACTATATCATCTCACAATTTACAGTCATCTGAAAAGTTGGTGAGCCAGAAGCCTTGACTGTTAGCCTTCTCTTCTGAGAAGTAGATGCCAAACAGAAGCAGGCCAAGTACAGAGGCCTGGGGTACTCCCCTGGAGACCAGTCTCTTGGTTGAGTTGGTCTCACCAATCCTGACTTCTTGGGTCCTGTCTGTGAGCCAGCTGGCAATCCAGTGAGTTATGTAGGGATTTAAGACTTGCTCAGTGAGCTTGTTAACAATGCTGGAGTTGAGTATTGTATTGAATGCCTTGGTCAGGTCAATATACACAGTATCCAATGTTTTACCTTTTGTCAATTGCCTTTGTGACACTTTCAAAGAAGTCCAGTAGGCACAACCTTCCCTTAACAAAGTAAGCCAAAATTGGGATGGGTCCATTGTCTGAAGGTTGTCAATGTCCTTGTTTATCATTTCCATGATAATTCATTCTATGGCTTTGCTTATTAGGTTTGTTAGACTGACGGGTAGGTAGTCCCCTGGGTCAGGTGATGGTCTGCTCTTCTGGAGGGAAATGACTGTTGTGGTCCTCCATTCACTTGTAATATAGCCTTTTTCAAGGATATAGTTAAAGGTTGGCTAGTGTGGTCCTGATAGGTCAAGTTATGGGCTGTTCAAGAGGCAACTGGGGATGTTGGGACCAACAAAGGTGGTGTTCTTGGCTTCAGCGAGGGCTGCCAGCACCTGGTCTCTGCTAACAGTTGGTGGAAGTATGCTGGAGGAGATTTCACCTGGTGTAACTGGGGGTGGAACACCCATTTTTTAAGTTTAAATAAGCTTACTTTCCTGAGTGCCTGAGTTGGGTGCAAGTACACCCGAGATTTACAGTAAAGCAAGCTCTGTTCTGGCTGTAGATGTCTCAGCCAATCAGAGTGTTGCTTTATTGCACCTGTTTTGAATGCAACTAGTCTGCTTCACTTTCTGTGTTGTATGTAAGAGGATGGGGTGGACCTGGTATGGTTGAAGTGCTCAATTACGTCCACTCAGACCACATATCAAGGCAGCATTGGCATGGCGAAGGGCTAACGGTTGCTTTGGAGCTAGAGTGGACGGTCAGCGTTGGACTGTGGAGCCGCAAGAAATCATAATCATTGTCAATCAAGGGGAAGAATGAGACAAGTGGTGTGCCTGGACTGAGTTGTGGCTGTTGATCCAATCTTGACAGGGAATTTAATTTGGCAGTTTTTCCAGCAGCTTGCCTTGTCATGGTATGCAGTCAATTGTTTCCAGGAGGTCTGACCTGAGATTACTGGTCAGTGAGTGCGATCGACAATTTCATTTTAAATTTTTATTTTCTCCAGTACTTTAATTTGCAGGTAACTAAGTTCTAACTTCTGAAATGCAGGTCATGTGCAAGCATACCTCTCAACTGTCCAGATTTTCACAGAATGGGTAGATTTTTGCTTCATATTTTTGGTCTACTCCTCTTAAAATTTGTGGTTTTCTGGTAAATCATTGGGGTGATCTGAGTCACTAAATGACATATATTTGGGTTTCAGACTTCAGATCCTTCAGAAAATGTATGCTACTCTAGCAACATTCTACATTCATAAGAGCAATATTTAAAATCTATCCCTATTTTTCGGCCTTTGTCCCCCTATTTTGTCAAGCTTTGTCCAGACTTCTTGCACTAAAGAGTATATGTGTAAGGCAAGGGTGTAGACCGGGGGGACTGGGAGTTTACCACAAGAACAGTTTTAAATGTGTGCTGCATTGACTAACAGTCTGCGTGTGCTTAGCGGGTATTTTTAAGAAAAGAAAACATTTACTGATCATTATTTTTTCATATAAAACTCCAAACCCACCCTATTTGTGTAGCATTGCCTGAACTGTGACACCAATTTAGCAGTTATGTTGTCAGTATAAGATGTTAAGGTTGACAGAGTTTTGTTTGTTTGTGTCTTTCGGCTTTTCCCGGTTAGGGGCCGCCACAGCGGAACTCCGGTCCGCTAATGATTGGCAGTTGATTTTTAAGTACTGGCTTGCCAGGCCTGATGCACAACCTTTTAACGAAGGTACGCCCATTCACACATGTCTCCATGCAGAAGACGCTCTAGCTGAGAATTGAACCGGACAGCGTCTTACTGTGAGGCGACAACGCTAAAACCTAAATATTTTTGCTCTGAAGGGAGACTAGTGTGTCTTTGTCAGTATCATACCTCTCAACTGTTCAGATTTTCATAGACTGTCCAGATTTTCGCCTCATATTTTTGGTCTGTTCCTTATTAAATCTGTGGTATTACGGATTTTTGTAGTAAATCACTGAGGACTGAATTCACTACATAATGATAGGCATTTGAGTTTCAGACTGCATATCCCTCAGAAAATGCATGGTAATAAAAGACCGTTTATTCTAGCAACTTTTAATGCACTTATTTAAATATGCATTACCTTATCCTAATTAGTGTCCCTGAATGTCTCTGATTGTAAGGTCCTTTGTCCCGGATTATCTGATCTGAAGGTTGAGAGGTATGCTGCACAGGTCGTGTATGCAGTTCATGACTACATCACTCATAACAGATGTTTGTTGGGTGCCATACCTCTCAACCTGGAATTGTCAAAAATCTGGACAAAGGCCCAAGAAAAATGGGCACAATTGACCAAAAATCTGTACACTGGTTAACATAAAATTTGTGTGCATAATTATGTAGCCCCACCCACTCCAACTGAATTATCGGATACCAACTTTTAAATGCAAATTGAAGAACAGACAAAATATAAAACACAAAAAATAAAATAGCTTTTTATTTATATTAATATTGTAACTTGTATCAAACTTTGAACTTGTGTAAAACTAAAATGCTACCTTTTTTTTTTTTATAAAAATAAAATTAACTGCTTGTTAACACTCCAATTCAGCATGTTATAAGTACAATTTAGGCTTGTTTTGTATAACTAGGAATTTCTAAATATTTAATGCACTGTTATCCAGTATCATGTATGTTTCTGATTCCCAAATGTTGCCTCTTTTACTAACTGTAAATGCATTGCCCATTTCCAGTTCCTTATACGCTCAAAAAAAAAAATCCTGTGGATTTCCTGACATCAAAGAAGAAAATTTTGTTTTGCTCCTTGGCTTGCATTTGTGGCACACCAGGAACTGAGGCAGACACAGACAATTAACAGATCCCACGCTCAGTGCCTGAGGGGCAGCATAGGCAAAGCAGAGAGAAACAGAGATGGGAGCCATAAGAGTCTGGCTGTGCTCAGTCTTGCAGATACACTGGAGTCAGAACGCCTCTGCCAGGCCTTTTTTATTTACTTCAACACAATAACCAGCTCATTTTGGTACATCTCTGGGTATCCTACTTTTGATTTAAATCAACACAGCCAACAACCTCGGCTCCAAACAGCCAACATAGGCAAGGGAAGACTTTTCAGATTTCTGTGCATATTCCTGAAGATACTGCTTCTGAAATGTTACAGAAGACACAAAGTGCAGGGCTGGAGAAGGCTCAGTCTAGTAATACAGCTGAAACATAGAGATGCAAAGTTCATTTTAAAATCTTTATTTATCTTCAGTTGCCATAATACTGGATACATTGGACATGACGAGTCATGATAACCTTCCTGACTGTACTAAATTATATTCCTTATACACTACATCACACTTGTTAGAGCGTGCTTTAAATTTATTGTTTTGAACATTTTACCAGTAAGCAATAAAACAAAACCTATAAACCAATAATGACAAAATGGCCCAATTCAGAACATCATAAAAGTCTACTCAGACTTCTGTCATTACAATCCACCAATATCACTAAATATGCACAATCTTACAGAAGTAAAAGTCATCTAAGTAATTTCACATTAAAGAAATCTGTAACTAATGAAGAGGTTGCTGCTAGCAAACATCTTTATATTTCATTGTTTCATCTACAAATAAAGTGCCTGTTGCCTTTGAAGAATAAATTGCCTATGTTACATTAAAAATGATAAGCTAGTAATATTGCAATAGGGAATGGATGGCAAACTGATAACAGTTTCATAGTTAGGCAGCTCCTCCAAAGGAGGACATTCTCAGGACTGCAGCATCCACCCCCTTTAAAGTACAACACAGCAGTATCAGCAATCAGTTGACATACTGTGGGAGTAGAACCTACAGCCTTCTGTTTTTTTTTTTTCAAACACCTTTATTAAATTTACATATATGACAAAGGCAATCTTACATTTATATAAATGAAAAACATACAAAATATCACTTTAGTTGCAAACAGTTTACATCACAAACACCACTGAAACAAAGTACAGTTGTGTACCTACCATAAATGTATATGTTCGAGTGTATTCACTGTTGCAGTCATTACAATTGGGTTATCCTGCTGGCAGGCTACCCGCAGTCGGCCCGAGTTTCAAAGTCTAGGTCCGGCGTCGGTTGCTGTCACCTCCTCCCTGATGTCAGTGCACCAGGGGTATAAAAGATGCAGCTGACGCCATTTTCTTCAGTTTTTCTTGCCCCAGATGTCAGGTGCCCCTAAAATGGAAGGCTAAATTATGCCAAAAAGCATGCATACAGAAAAAACAACTTTTCCTTCATCTACAAGCAAATACACCACAAAAGTTGTATAGAATAGAGAAGTACAGATAAGTCCCAGCAAAGAAAAGGGGGATGGTGGGAGGGTAACCTGGACTGCAACAGTGAATACACTTGAACATCTACATTTATGGTAGGTACACAACTGTACTATGTTCATCGTGTTTCACTGTTGCAGTCATTACAATTGGGTTGAATCCCACAGTTAAGGTTGGGAGGCTGGTGCTAAATAGGATTACAAGAGGCTATCAGGCCCTGCAGAACTGCAGTGGCAAAGCCTGCTCTGGATTTAGAGTAGAGAGGTAAGTGATAGTGCTTTGTAAAAGTATGCACTGAACTCTAAGTTGCAGCCTCTACGATGTCTTTGGTTGGTACTCCTCTGAGGAAGGCTGCTGAAGTGGCTGCTGCTCTGGTTGAATGTGGCCTAATACCCTTAGGCACTGATTTGCCATGCTGTGAATAGCAGAAACAAATGCAGTGGCCTATCCATTTTGAAATAGTCTGTTTTGAGATAGGCTTTCCTTGTGATCCTGCTGCATATGCCACTAGAAGTTGTTCAGTCTTTCTGAAAGCTTTGGTTCTGTCCAAGTAGAAGCACAGCTGCCTGTGAATGTCCAAAGAATGCAGAAGTCTCTCACCCTTATTCTGTGGGTTTGGGTAAAAGGTAGGCAAATAAATTGTTTGGTTAAGGGCCACACTGGACACTACCTTAGGCATAAATGTAGGGTTTGTCCTCAGAAAAACCCTGTCATAATGGAAAATGATATAAGGTTCCACAGCCATGAGTGCCTGTAACTCTGAGACTTGTCTAGCGGAAGTTATTGCTAGGAGCAGAGCTGTTTTCCAGGATAAGAATTTTATATCAGCTGCAGAGGCTGGCTCAAACAGAGGCAGTGTGAGTTTTTCCAAGACATAGTTGAGGTCCCATGCAGGTATTGGGGCTCTCCTTGGAGGACTTATGTTTTTGGCCCCTCTGAGGTACTGCCTTAGTAATGGATGCGAAAAAATAGGTGGTTCTGTATTGTAATGAGCTGAAATGGCAGAGGCATGAATTTTAATTGATGAAAAGGAAAGGCCTTTATCCAGCATCTCAGTTAAGTATTGCAAAATCTGAGGAATATTTGGAACAGCCGTGTCAATACCTTGTGCCTGGTTCCAAGCACAGACTCTCTTCCATTTTTCTGCATAAGATTTTCTGGTGCTAGTCCTCCTGGACTCCAAAATAATATCCATCACTGCTTTAGAGAGAGATGTGTCTTGAATGGCTACATTATCCACCATGCTGCCAGGTTTAAGGTCCTGAGTTGGCTGTGCAGTACCTGACTGTCTTGTTGGGTCAATAAGTGAGGAATTTAAGGTAATGTCCAAGCTGGGCATTGAGACAAGCTCTTTAGGATTGGGTACCAGTGCTGGTGGCGCCAGTCTGGGGCAATCAGTATAATTTTTGGCTTCTCTTGTCTGACCTTGAGGAGAACCTTGGGGAGGAGAGGCAGAGGAGGAAAGGCATATACTGTTAGGATTTTCCAGATGAAAGACAGAGCATCCACTTTCCATGCTTGCTTGTGATAAGTCCTTGTGCAGAATCTCTGTAGTTGGCAGTTGTGAGGAGAGGCAAATAGGTCTATGTCTGGGCATCCCCAGTTCTTTGTTATCATGCTGAATACTTGTAGATCCAATTTCAACTCGTGGTGATCCATTAGGTTTCTGCTTAGTTCGTCTGCTAGAGTATTTATCCTTCCTGGCAGGAATTGTGCTTGCAGATGTACTTGGTAAGTCAATGCTGTGCCCCACAAGTTCATGGCTAGTCTGCAGACGGGGTTTGAATGTGTGCTCCCCTGCTTATGTACCACATGACTGTAGTATTGTCCGTCTTTATCAGTAGTTGTCCTGGATGAAGTAGATCCTTGAAGGCTGTCAGGGCATTCTGTACAGCCAACATCTCTTTTTGATTGATATGTAGATGCATTTGACTTGTGGACCATGTGCCCTGAATACATCTTCCTGCTATATGAGCCCCCCAGGCATAATCTGATGCATCTGTTGTCAATGTTTGCCTGGCTGTGGGTATGATGAATGGCTGTCCTGTGTTGAGGTGACAGGCTTTTGCCCACCATCGAAACTCCTGTTACAGGCAGGGAATGAGGGTAATTTTTGTTTCCAGGCTGTTGCAATGTTGAGTCCAAACACTTTTTAGATACCACTGAAGTTTCCTCATATGCAGTCTTGCATATAGAATTAGTAGAATGCAGGATGCCATGAAGCCCAAAGCCTGCAGAATTTTTCTTGCAGATAACTGGGTCATTGTTGCCAACATTTTTAAATAAGTAGTCAGTTGTCTGTGTATGTCTGGTGCGAGATAAGCCATCTGGGCAGTTGTATTTAAGCTTGCACCCAGGAATATTATCTCTTGAGAGGGTACGAGTTTTGATTTCTTTTCGTTTATTTTGTACCCTAGACCGGTTAGCTATCTTTTTACAAATGCCAGATGCTGTAGTAGAGTGTCCTTGTTCTCTGCTTGAATAAGACAGTCGTCCAAGTAAGGATATATTTGTATTCCTCTTTGTCTGCAAAATGCAATCACTGGTGCCAGGCATTTTGTGAAGACCCTGGGCGCAGTAGATAAGCCAAAGAGCAGTGAAGAGAATTGGTAGTGCATTGAGCCAGCTATAAATCTAAGGTATCTTCTGCATGATTGTCTGATTGGGACATGCAGGTATGCCTCTTTTAGGTCTAAAGTCACAAGCCAAGCCTTCTTGCCCAGCATGGGCAGAAGCTGCTGCAGAGTTAACATTTTGAATTTTGGAATGTCCAGGAATGTGCTTTGGATAGACAGGTCCAGTATTGGTCTCCAGGCTTTGCCCTTTCTGGATGCCAGGAATAGCTTTGGGTAAAATCCTTGTCCCTGCTCTAACTGTGGTACTTGTTGAATGGCTCTCATGTCCATGAGGGATGAAACTTGTTTTTGTGCCTCTGCACATTGATTGCGTGGCAGGTCTGGCATACCATTTGGCCTTGGCAGGGTGTGAAAGTGGAGCCTATAGCCTTGAGATACGATATTTAAGACCCATTTGTCCTGGGTGATCATATGCCAATTTTGTGAAAAAAGTGGTAGTTTTCCCCCAAAGGAGCTGCCAGAAGATAAGTGCTTGGTGTTGGCAGGGGAAAGTCATTGAGACTGTTTCCTGTATGGCTGTGATTTTTCCTCTCCGCTTTTGGAGGTAGAAGCACCCCATTGCTTAGGCCTGTATGAGCCTTGGGGCTGTGATCTGCCTCTGGGGCATCTGTATCTGCCTCTTTGTGGCCTGTCTGATACTGGAAAGGACCAATTATTTGTAGGCCAGTTCCTGCTAAATCTGGGAGGCTGTACCTGTAAGAAATCCTTCACTGTTTGCATAGATTTAGCTTTGTCCTCCATTTTCTTCAACACTTCTTCTGCTTTAACACTAAACAAGGTATCATGCTGTAATGGAGCACCTAATAGTTTTGCTTTAACATGATCAGGCAGATTCTGTTCTTTTAACCAAGCATGCCTCCTAATGACAGAACCTGTAAGTGCGGCCCTGCAGGAGGCCTCTAGAGAATCAAAACCACATTGCAAAGTATGCTTTCTCACTTGTTCAGCTGCATGCAATAAATCCTGCATTTCTTTGTTTTCTGCACATTCTGAATGTGTCAATATTTTCTGTTTAAGCAGTGACATAAGATATTGCTGATATTTAAGCATATGAAACTGACAATTTAAAGCTCTTACAGCCAAGGTAGAAGAAGTATAAATCGTTTTCCTCCCATCTGTCCAGGGCCCTTGAATCCCTATCAGAGGGGATAGGGTCTTTTGCAGTGGAAGCCTTGACCCCCTTGGGACCCTGAGAAATAGTTTCTGGGTCAGCAGCAGGGTTTTTGTAAAGAAATTTATGTGAATCTGGAACCCTGTAGTATCTGTCTGGCTTAACAGGAGCTGGTGGTAAAGAGTCAGGAGATAAACCGGACTTTGTAAAAACATCATCTACAATGACAGGAGGAATAGCACGGGGCCTGTGCTGGGGTAATAAAAGGAAGCCTCTGAGCCCTTTCTTGGATTCTGAGTAATCTTGGCTCTCCCAGTGGAAATGTTCCCTCACAGTATGCAGGGTCTCCCCAAAAGAATAATCTTCAGGAGGAGAGGCTGAAGGGATAGATTCTTCAGCATCAGAATCCTCATAGGGAGGAAGGGAATATTCATCTTCAGAAGAGGAATCAGAGGAAATAGAAACCTGATCTGAAGATTCATATTCTATCTCTTGCCTAGGCCTCTTATCAGGAGGTGGATGGAACCCCTGACCAAAGGAATTAGGTCTTCGGCCATTTTAAGCATCTGTTTTTAGGCATGGAGGCCTGTCCAGGAGAATGCTGTACTTGTTTCTTTGTCTTTAGAGCTGCTTTAGTCTTTGCCTTTGAAGCTGAAGTTGGCTTTACATATAACTGTGTAGGCCTGAAAACACCCTCAGAAGCCAATGCCTGCTCAGCGGCTCCGGACCCATCTGAGGGAATAGTTTCCAAGTGTCCAATACCTTGAGTTTCCAGCGGCCTAGTTGGCTCCATGTGGAAGTCGGAAGCGGCCTGTGGCTCTGAGGTAGCGGGCGTCAGGGGCTGCGAAAGCGCTTCACTGAGAACCGGCGACAGGCCTAGTGGAAGCCTCGTCGTCGGTTTTGGACCTCGGATGCCTGTCCTTTTCTTTTTCTTTGCGCTTTTTATAAACTCCGGTAGTCAGCTGTTCCGACGGCATTATATAATTGAATCTTCGGCCAAAGTAATGAAATGCAAAATCATACCGACGCTTAATAGTGCGTTGGTTAAATCTAGCACAAAACCGGCAACTAGCAACATCGCGGTCAGGGCCTAGGCAAGGAATACAGTAAGAATGAAAATCTTTATGAGCTATTTGCTTCCCACAAGAAATACAATTATTAACTTTTTCTGACATCGGTGTGGAGCAAGAAAAAAGTTTCCCCAACGGGGTACTTAGCTTTAATGAAGACTTCGGATCTGAAATTCTAATTTGAAAATCTCAGGAGTCGGCCGACCGGCACTTACGAACTGCTGTTGCTTCGGGCACCGCGCGGCAAGAAAGACTGAAGAAAATGGCGTCAAGAGCATCTTTTATACCCCTGGCACACTGACGTCAAGGAGGAGGTGACAGCAACCAACGCTGGACCTAGACTTTGGAACTCGGGCCGACTGCGGGTAGCCTGCCAGCAGGATAACCCAATTGTAATGAAAGCAACAGTGAAACACGATGAACATCTGTAGTTGTAAACATTATACATCACTTACAAACCATCCAGTCATTGTCAGTTAAGCATTATATAGCTCATTCAAATCCTGCCTCTTAAATCTAATTCCTTCTCTACATATATTGTTCCCATAATTCCCATTTTTTCCTATGTAGTTTGCTCCTTCCCTTTTCTAAAGATCCCAATTCCAGTTGTTTTATCTGTTACTATATTCGCTTCTTCTAGTAATGTTGGTCTAGACTTTGATTTCCATTTTCTAGTAATTGCTTTTGGCAGCCACCATAATTAGACTCAGCAAGGCTTAGACCATTTGGCAATATAAATATATACATAAACACTATGCATGTAAAAAAAAAATCCATTGTAAAAAATCATATTTTATTTCCATAATCTATTGTTAACAAAGATTGCTTTCATCCTTCTAGACTTCTTCAGGTCTGTGAACAAGAACCGTAAAAACTAGCTACAAAAACATTACTGTATAATTAGTTAGTATTGTTATTACACATCATTTTGAATAAAGTGGAAAAAAGAACAAGAAAAAGATAAAATGTCTGATGATTGAAACAAAATATAAACTTAAATTAAAACTGATTTAACATGGTATTTAAAACCAACTGGAAGAATAAAATAAAATAAAATTTGTCCCGTAAGCAATGTGGCAATTTTCTAAGTTCTAGTATATTTTTGAGTGAACAGTAGTAGTCGAGTCCAGGCTTCCTAAAAGAGTTCAGCTTTAATTGCCACAAGTTCATGTTTCTCCAGCATATTTGGGATGTATATGAAGTGTATATGCATATATTTATATTACCAAATGGTTTAAGGTTTATATATTTCCAGCCATGTAGTATATAGTCTTGGATAAAATCACAGACTTAATAATCTACTTAATAATCTGGTTAAATAAGAGGTACCACATCATTATTAATTTTATTTAAAGTACATACGGGTTATAGTATTACAACAACTACTAAGTAGGGCACGACCAGCTCGAATGTCACACTGATGGGGGAAGGGATGTGAATTTAACATGTATAACAATAACACTTTGTTTTACAGCACAATAAACCACTCACTTGCTGATAAAAAGATTATATATATATATATATATATATATATATATATATATATATATATATATATATATTTACACACAGTTACAAAACTAGTGAAGAAACTATTACTCTGTTATTTTTGTTTTACTTTCATCGTTTGTCTGTGTACTTAATAAAGGATTTTTGACTAGAAACAGACTACCTACCCTGATTGGTTTACTTTCAAATACTTAGTAATTCTGTACAATATTTCAAATTATAAATTTTTTATTATTATTTTTTTTTTTTTTACTTAGGACAAGTTTAAGTTCACTACTTCTACTACCATTATCTGATCTGATTAATATACAGTGATTAACTAGATATATGTGGATTGAAAATCTTCCACACAAAGTTTCTTACACTGTTTTGTTTTTTGACCCAATATACTTGTTTAGTGGATTGTTTGAGACTTTGGGGATACCATGGAGATTACTTGTTTTTATGTAATAAAATCACAGACTTTCAGTCATGGCTCACACAATACTCTCCAGATATAGTTGCAATTACTGATACCTAGCTAAAGCCTCATATTCAAGATACTGAAATAATTCCTCCAGGATACAACATACTACGAAATGACAGAAAAAATAGAAAAGCAGGCGGCGTAGCATTAATATACCACAATACCTATGCCATCTCTTCCCTATTAAAACCAGTTCCTTCTTTTGCTAATGCAGACATTCTCTTTACATCTTTACAACTAATTAAGTCTAAACAAATATGTATTGCAGTAGTCTACATACCCCCAGGCCAAAACATCTCAACACTAGAAAACTTCCTTTCCTGGACCACCACAAATATTAGCAATTAAACTATTATTATGGGAGACCTAAATATCAACTGGCAAATTCTCATCACCAACACCCCAGAAAATAGTATAAACCTTCATGGCTTTACACAGCTCATCACTACCCCCACCAGAATACAAAATAAGAATCACTTAGGTGCAACCTTAGACTGGATCTTAGTATCAGAACCTCACAAACACACTAATTACACCAACCTACTTTTATACAAACAGCTATGGAATACATCCAAAAAAATAGTCATTGTTGACAAAATGAACTACTTCTCTCAACAACTAACCAATCAAACCCCCCCCCCCCCAAAAAAAAAAAATTCTGGAAATCTATCTCAGCACTCCTCCCTCCAGGTTCCACTCAAAATCCCTCTCCAGCACCGGGCACAAATCCATATGAAATAGCTAACCTCTTTGGCTCCCATTTCATAGAAAGTACACAAACTAGTAAACCATCCTCCAACAAATACAAACTCCACATCAACACTAAATCAACCCCATCTGACCCACTAAATAGTAATACCAACACTACTAATCAACTCAGTCTAGGAACCCATCTCAGCAACTCCTGCTTTTTCTTTACAACCTATTCCCACCTCTGCTTCTCAGACTAAAACCCTGCTCCCTCTCCTCGGACAACCTACCTTCAGAAAACCTAAAACTCACACCAGATGCTATATCCTACCCTGTCAGCATACTGATAAATAGATCTATCATAGAATTCGAAATTCCTGAACTTTGGAAAAAGTCTACTATAACACCCTTACACAAAGGTGGAAAAACCAGTGAGCTGACAAACTAATGAACCATCTCTCTATCCTCTCCCCTTTATCTAAGACACTAGAAAAGTGTATTTATATGTAATTAATGAAACATCTCACTGATGATAATTTCATTGCTCCCACCCAACATGGTTTTCGCCCAGCACACAGCACATCGACTGCTCTTATACCATTCACTGATACTGTAAAAAAAGCCTTGGATTCTGGCCAGCTAACTTCTGTAATCCTACTAGATCTATCCAAGGCCTTTTATACAGTATCATATCAGAAATTACTCCAACAATTATCTATAGTAGGATGCTCTCCACCCACTCTAAAATGGTTTTCCACCCACTCTAAAATGGTTTGCCAACTCCTTAACATTTATACAACAATGCATTCAATAGCAAAATAATCTGTCACAATATCTGCTAAATAAAACCAAAGCCCACTAACAATGTGAATAAGCACCTGAAATACCTCAGGTTCTGCAGTATTACCCCTGACTGCATCTTAACATAGAAAACAATGTTTTTCTATATTCATTGTCCTTTAGTAGTACTGCCACCAGTCTCCTCCTCGTCCAGAGTCTTACTCCGCTGTGTTCTGTAATGGTTACATGTATATAAGATGCATACACAGATGAGAGCTATCACGTCTTGTTAAATGTAATTAGAATCCTGTCATTATATTGTAGCACTATTTGTAAATAGTTGTATATAGAAGGTTTTTTGTGTGTGAGTGTGTGTGTGTGTATGTTTTTTTTTTCACCCTGTTGTTTTTTTCTGTATTCTATAACACTGTATAGTTATCTAATGCATACTGACTATGTGCAAAAAGCTACATTGTACATTAACAATGTTAATATTGTCATATTTCTCATATGTCTGTTCATCTCATTCCGCTGTCCATCTATGTCGCTCTTCATATGGAGAAAAATAGAAGTTATGTTCTTACCATAACGTTCCATGTTAGTTGTCTTCTTCTCGCCTTCTTCTTGCTGGATGGGTTCGGAGCCGACCTCGGCCCGACTGCCACTCTAAAAGCTCGAGAGTTGGTTCCACCGGCTCGAGGCTCCCCTTATATCCCACAATGCTAGGCGTGAGTTACCTCAGATCTCGTTTGTAAGCTAGGCCCAGCTTATAATAGTAACAGAATAACTATAAACAAAGTCCACCTCTATAAACCAGGGAGAAGAGAAGGGTGACCTACATCCTGATCCAGGAAAATATGCATAGCAGCATATACCTAAAGTAAGAGGTGGTAGAAAGAGAGGTCACAATCAAAACTCCTCTAGGTCTGTCCAGGCCAGGGGGGAGGAGGGTGGGAAGAAGAAGCGAGAAGAAGACAAGTAACATGGAACGTTATGGTAAGAACATAACTTCTATATGTTAAGTTGTCTATCTCGCCTTCATTCTTGCTGGATGGGACCGCGCCCCTAGCACCTTGTCCCGGGTGGCCTAATGGAACAGACTCTTGAGAACAGTGGAACCAAAGTTAGCTCTATGCCTAGAAGCTAAATCCAACTTATAATGAGAAATGAAAGTGTGAGGAGTAGCCCAAGTAGCCGCTGCACAAATGGTGTCAATAGGCAGTCTGTCTTGGAAGGCTATAGAAGTAGCCAAAGCTCTGGTAGAATGGGCTTTAGGTTTGTTAGGCAGCTTTTGGTGTCTAATTTCATAAACAAGGGAAATCAGAGATGTTAGCCATCTAGATAATGATACCTTTGAAACTGAAAGTCCCTTTCTGCCTTCTGCATAAGAGACAAATAACTGGTCAGATTTTCTGAATTGTTTGGTTCTATCCAAATAGTACCTTAACTGACGATGAACATCTAGCCAATGCAATTTTTGTTCGGACCTGTTAGAATATTCTGGAAAAAGGTTAGACGCCGAGGCTATCTTAGGTAAAAAGGGCGGGTTGGTTCAGAAGATACCCTGTCCTTATGGAACAACAGATAAGGAGGTCGACAGCTGAGTGCATGAAGTTCTGAAACTCTTCTAGCTGAAGTAATAGCTACCAGAAAGAGTGTCTTCCATGATAGCAATTTTAAAGAACAGGAGGCTGCAGGTTCGAAAGGGGAAAGAATCAAAGAACTAAGAACTAAATTTAGGTCCCAAGGAGGAGGAGGATTTCTTATAGGAGGTCTGAGTAGAAAAACTCCCTTCAAAAATGCTTTGCAAAGCTTGTGGGACATTATGGCAGACTCTGAAATGCCCACATGAAAGTTAGAAATAGCTGCCAATTGAACTTTAAGAGTAGATGGAGATGAACCTGCATGGAAGAGTTCAGCTAGAAAATCAAGGACCATTTGGATGGAAGCAGTGAAAGGATCTATGTCCCTTCCTTGAGCCCAATAGGAAACGCTTTCCACTTACTCAAATAAATCTTCGAGTGGAAGATTTATGGGAAGCTATCAAAATATCTCGGACAGAGTGAGATATTTGGGGAAGCCTGGCTAAGGTTGGAACTGGAGGAACCAAGCAGTGAGGTTCAGAGAGGGAAGGGAGCGATGAAACTGACCCGACTGATGGATCAAAAGATCTGGAACTAGGTCCAGATGCCAAGGTCGCCCAACAGAAAATGATGTAGAAAGGGGAACCAAACCTGTCGAGGCCAGTAAGGAGCAATGAGGATCAACGAGGCCTTCTGAGCGATAGCTTTCTGTATCACTTGAGAGATTAGTGGGAAGGAGGAAATGCATACAGAAGTCCCCGGGCGCAAACTTGGACTAGAGCGTCTCTGCTGGGTTGGCCTGGTAAAGGGAATAGGGTGAAATAATCTCTGCACTTGCTGTTTTGGGGAGTAGCAAATGGTCGCAGCAAGGCTGACCCCACTTGAGAAAAATTTCTCTCACAACAGAGTCTTTCAGAGACCACTCGTGAGGCATGAGGATAGCTCTGCTCAATTTGTCCGCGATTTGATTGGACTTCCCGGGGATGTGCATTGCTATCAGAAAACGCTGAGAAGAAATCGCCCATTGCCACAGTCTGAGTGCTTCTCGACACAGGGGGTAGGACCTGGTTCCGCCTTGTTTGTTGATATACCACACTACAGACATATTGTCCGTCTGGATTGCTATCGTTCCCAAGGGAAGAGAGTCTTGAAGGGCTTGCAACGCTAAAAGCACTGCTCTCATCTCCAGAACATTTATGTGCAAGTGGCATTCGTCTGGTTGCCATGTGCCCTGGACAGTTCTGCCCTGATAATGCCCCCCCACCCGATCAGGGAGGCGTCCGTTGTCAGAGTAGCAACCAGAGGGGAAGGGACAAAGGGTCTTCCCAACAAGAGCTGAGGGGAAGACATCCACCACAGAAGATGATTTCTGCATGTTTGCGTAATCATGATGGTGTGGGACATCGGAAGTTGCTGGTATGACCATTGCGTGAAGAGCATCCATTGAAGGATTCTCATGTGGAATCTGGCTAATGGAAGCAGGGGTATGGCAGCCGCCATAATCCCCAACACTTTCAGAACTAACCTGGCTTTGATTTTGTTGCTGCTGAAGAGGAGCGAGACCAGTTTGTGTATGTCTGTTATTCTCTGATCTGTTAGTCTCGCAGACATGTTGACTGTGTCTAGATTTGCGCCTATGAAGGTAATAGTACGACAAGGCGACAAAACAGACTTTTCGCAATTTATTGAAATGCCTAAATTTTGACAAATGCAAAAGGTGTAGTCCCTGGCCAATAGAAGAAGATGCTTGGTGGGAGCTGTGAGGAGCCAGTCGTCCAAATATGGAAACACATGGAATCCTTGACGTCTCAGGTGAGAAGCTACCACTGCCATGCATTTGGTAAACACCCGGGGGGCAGTGGTGAGACCAAAGGGCAGGGCCCTGAATTGAAAATGACTGGTTCCCAGCCTGAAGCGGAGGAACCTTCTGGAGCGTCTGTTCATTTTTATGTGATAGTACGCATCCTGAAGGTCTATAGAGCACATCCAGTTTCCCTTTCCTAATAGGGGAAGGATGGACTGCAGCGTGACCATCCGAAATCTTGTTTTCTTGACTGACTTGTTCAAGATACTGAGATCCAAAATTGGTCTCCAGTCCCCTGTTTTCTTTGGAACTAAAAAGAACCTGGAGTAGATTCCGGATCCTTGCTGGTCTGCTGGAACTGGCTGTATTGCTCTTTTTGCAAGCAGCTTTGAAATTTCCAAAGCTGCAAGATCCCTTTGAGCAGGTGGAACATCTGGAAGGGATTTTTTTGATTGGTTTGGAATGCGAACGAAGGGAATGGAATAGCCTCCGGAAATGATGGACTGTACCCATTTGTCTTGAGTCAGGGATAGCCAGGCTTCTGGGTACAGTGACAATCTTCCCCCGACTGCCTCCGAAGGTGGGCAGTCGGGCAACACCTCAGGGATGCTGAAAGGGCTTATCAGAGAAGGCTTCTCGATTGCCCTGGTTCTGCGGACCCCCCCTGCCTCTAGGGCGACGTCTACCATTGTTGTTCCCCTCTGCCTCTGGCGGGAACCGACTCTGTGCGTCAGGCGAAGTCCCTTGAGATTGTTTGTGAAACCACATTTTTCCACTTTTCTGGCCTTTGGGGTAAGGCCTAGAAGGAGTGGAGAAACGGACTCCGACGGCAGAAAGAGTCTTGCCACCTGTCTCGCACCTAGTCAAGGTTTCTTTCACTTGAGGACCCAAAAGAGATGATCCATCAAACGGGGAATTAGTGAATGACGTTTTAAAGGGGTCCGCAAAGTTGCATAGCCGCATCCAGGCATGCCTGCGTAAGGCCACACCTGTCCCTGCGGCCCTGCTCGCTCCATCAGCCGCATAAGAGAGGAGGCATGGAGGAGTTAGCTATGGAGTTCAGGGTAGCCAGCTGAGTGTTCATCTTGTCCTGAAAACCCGCAGCCGTAGGATCCTTCAACATGTCACTCGCTTCTTTGATCAAGTCCCTTTGAAGACGAGTAAAATGGCATAGGTAATTCAGCTTAACGCATAGCAAAGGTCGCTGACGAGAACATCCGCTTCCCTTACCTGTCCATAGTCCTAGATTCTTTGTTAGGGGGATGAACAGGCACTGAAGGATCAGCTAGTTCCTTCTTGGTGGCAGCAGCTACCACCATAGCATCCACAGAAACACCTTTTGTGAGAAATTGCTTGTCAGTTGGTGCTGTTATAAATTTGGAAGGTCTCCTGGGGGTAGGGTCCACTGAATCAGGAGCCGCCCAGGCCTTCTTTGCAACCACCTGCATGAGGGGATCAAAGGGGGGGGACACCCAGGAGGTGGAAGGGCGAGAGCCAAACGCCACAAGATACACATATTCATCCTCCGAAGGGTTAAGGGCTGGCCAATTTCCCCTCTGTTTCAGGATCTCTAGAATGTCTGCAAAAGAGACATCTTCAGAAGGGGAACGTGGGAACCCTCGAATCCTCTAAATCTGTGTCAGAGGTGACAGACTCAGGTGAGTCTATGTGCTTCCTCTTACACTTTCTCTTCCTAGGGGCTCCCCTGCCAATTCAGGGGAGGCCTCGGAAGAGGATGAGATCCCCACAGGGGATTCCTGAGGAGCTAGCTCTCTGCAGTCTGGGATGAGGGAGTGAGTCGACATAACCAAAGGCACCGAAGAGGGAGGGGCGGACGGAGCCGACTGTGGAGTCGAACAAGGTTCCAACACACTCCGCATGACCTCGAACGCACCCCTGTCCGGCAGAGCCAGAGGTCCCCGCCCGAGAAGCTGAGAACCTCCCTTGGCACCGACAGAGATGGCTCGAGGCCGATGTCGGAGCCGAACTCACCAGCGCAAGCACCGAGAGGGAGAGGGGGTCGGACAAGGGTCCGATGCCACTCACCCCTCGGAGCCGACGAGGGAAGCCCGCGCCGAGATTCTTCAAAGAAGAAATCGGAGCCGACGACGGAGCCGAAGACAATTGTATCGGCTCCGACGCTACCACAGTCTCGGTCCCGACGCCCGGCCCGAGCTCAAAGGAGTCGGAGGAGGAATATTTATTGGAACTAGTTGAGGCATCGACTGATGAGTCGGACTCTGGAGCATATGGGCCAGTGCCTCGGACTTGAAAGGTCTAGTCACTACCCTCTGAAGGTCGTGATCTGAGAGCCTCCATAACCTGGAGGAGTGAGATCTGTGGCTGCTCAGACAGCAAGGGAGACGCTGGAGCCGAATGAACGGAGCCAAGGGACGGTGACCTCGATCTTTCAAGATGTCGGCTCCGATGGCCTGATGGCATCCGACCCAGGAATCTCTAAGGCCTCGACTCCGGCCGCAGCCGAGGAAACCACAGATACTACAGTCAAGACTCATCGGCTCCAGCCGGAGCCGATGAAGCAGTAGGCTTGAAGCCTTAGGCCTCGACTCTGAAGCTGGAGCCGAGGTCTTGAAGCCTTAGAAGGTTTCCGATGACACAGAGAGGGAACCTTCAGGCTTAATTAAACCCCTCAAAATGAGTTTATTTTTTTCTCCTGCAGGACTCTAGGGCTGAAGCCATGGCATACAGCACAAGAGTCCTGCAGGTAAAGGTCCCAGGCAATACACAAGAAGTGTGACCGTCTGTCAGAGACATTTTCTGACAGCACGAGTCACACTTCTTGAAGCCTGAGACCTTTGTATCCTTGGACATACTCAAGGACCCTAAGTGTAATCACACACAGAAAAACACACACACACAGATTACACTGATAGGGATTCAAAGGGAATATTTAAACTAAAGGTAATTAAGTTAAAATTCCTAATCAACACATACACACCCTAAGGATAGGGAAGGGAGGGCCCGAAGGCCTTAGGGAAAGAACTATAAGTTCTTTAGAAAAAAGGGCTGGATAAAGGATATGAAGGGATAATATCCACTACACTAAGGGGAAAGAAAATACACTAAGCTAGCTTAAGTCTAAAGAATTTAAACTAGTCTAACTTTCACTAACCTGGAGCCGGTAGAAAACACACCTCGATCGCTGTAGCGGCAAACGAGATCTGAGGTAACTCACGCCTAGCATTGTGGGATATAAGGGGAGCCTCGAGCCGGTGGAACCAACTCTCGAGCTTTTAGAGTGGCCGAGTTGGAGCCGAGGTCGGCTCCGAACCCATCCAGCAAGAATGAAGGCGAGATAGACAACTTAACATCTAATTTTAAAGATACTTGCTATTACTAGAATGGACAGTTGCTTCATCTAACTTTGTAAATGGTTTACTTTCAATGTATTATCATCTGTTACTGAGTATTGTATTTTAGTTTGTTTAATGTAGCAAAAGATAAAAAAAATTTGAAAAAAAAAATGGAGCCCTCCAGGGTTCCATTCTTGGACCCTTGCTTTTCAATATTTTTTATTAATAATCTCCATACTGCCTTCCTTCAAAGCACACTAATCCAATATGACGATGATTCCACCATTATCTCCTCCTCCAATAACCTCCAATAGCTCCTAAAAATAACTCAAGATGCCTTCACTTCTATTGAAACCTGGCTAAGTGATGCTCAATTATTACTTAATCCCAATAAGACCAAACTGCTACTATTCACCCAAAAACCTCTTCTCCATGACTTTAAAATATACTCACAAAATAATACAAAAATAGAAATCGTAATCCAAGCAACGTTTAAACTCTCCTTTGCACATCATATACTAAACACCATTAAAAACACTAATTTTAAGCTTGGTAATCTCTATAGATAGAAGCATTTTATGGACATGCCCACCAAAAAAACACTCGCCGATACTTTCTTCCTCCCCTCCCTCTTGTTTGGGGCCCCTAATTTCACTAACATCTACACGACTTTAAAAAAAACAAACTTCAGTTATGCTACTACAAAATTGCTAGATTTGTAACCAGCCTATCTTATCAAACACATCACTGCTATGCCCTCAGTGAATTAAACTGGTTACACTTCCCCAAATACCTCAGTTTTGTACAACTAACTCAAACAGATAAAATAATATATAACCCAGACAGCTGCCCAGCATTAATCATTATCCTACAGCTATACACCCCTATCCAGAAATCTTTGCTCCACTAATAAACAGCTCTTAGACATACATAAACCTAACAAAAGAGATGGTCAAAGCCTCTACTCCTTTGCCATTGCAAAGCTATGGAACACCCTGCCCTCAAATATTGCTATCTTAGACTCCTTTAAAACCTTCAAAGTAACGCTAAAAAACACTTTCTAAACACTAACACCTGTCCTTGTTCCTCTTCCAAAACAGGGTCTATATTAGAAGACCGAATGCTTAGGTGATCGAACACCTAAACATCCATCTTCTAATATCAACCCGCACAATGTCGAATGTCCCAGGGAAACACGTCCCACGGCCACAACACAAAAAACATTACTTTACATCTAAATTAAGTGGGGGGCTGTGCCCCCACCCCTCTAACTAAATATTCCTACTCCGATATCACTCAACAGTAGGGAAACAGCAAACTCCGGCGAATGGCCAAGGGAAATCTTTCCCTGTGTTAAATCAGCCATTCACCGTTTTTTTGCTTTCGATATTAGAAGATCGATGTTTAGGTGTTCGATCACCTAAACATTCGGTCTTCTAATATAAACCCTCCAAAACATTAACATACTCTACTCTTATCTCTTAACTATATAGCGCAAATTACAAAGTTTCATCTGTAGAACACAGAAGATAGGAAAAATAAGAAGTATTTATTCAGCAGTGGCACTATAATGTTTTCTGCCACTAACATTCTTACCATGGGGTCTATATCATATGAGCAAATCACACAAATTGCGAATGCTCATAATATCGAACGTACCGGACCTCTAAGTGCTTTTTCTGAGATCGTGGTACAGTGCAGAACGAGATATTTGCCCTTCCCTCACTGTAGTGTGATCTCGGAGTTGGAATATATACTTGGGGGGTGGGCACAGCTTCCCACAATAGGAACCTTGAGGTCCGGTAGGTTCGATATTATGAGCGTTCACAATTTGTGCGATTCGCTCATATGATACAGACCCTTACCATCACACTATCTGTCTCAGTAATCTTACACTTGAACCTTTCTCTTTCTCTAAATCCTGCAAATCTCCCTTTAAATCTTGCAAATCTAACTCCAAACTATACTTATTTCACCTTCTAACAAATATAATCCCACCTCATATCCTACCGTAAATTGTTACGCTATTTTACTTATTTAAGCTGTATTATCTCTGTAACTGTATGTAATCTTTATTACAGTTAAAATGCAATTGTTCTGTAATAGCATGTAATCTATATACACAACTGTTCATTTGTTAAAATGTCTGTGTGGAGCTTTTCTCCCAGGGTCTCTGCTGAAAATGGGTTTCTGACCCAATTGACTTTCCCAGTCAACAAATGGCAATAATTAAATAAATAACTATATATATATATATATATATATATATATATATATATATATATACATATATATATATATATATATATATATATATATATATATATATATATATTTATATATATACAAAAATAGTAAAACCATTTATAATAGAAGAGAAAAACAAGTTATGTACTCACCATAATGTTCCATGTTGGTAGTCCATCTCACCCTTCATTTTTACATATGGGTTCGGAGCCGATCCTCGGTTCCGACTCGGCTGATTTTCAAGCTCGAAGACTTCTGGTTGAGTGGCCCCGGAGACGAATGGGTCGGAGCTAACAAAAATTTAGGCAGGGCAGACGACTTGAGGAGTCTCAGTACTACCCTCTCCACATCTTCTTCCGAAAGACTCCTGGAAGATAAGGTTGGGGATCTCATCCTGTTCATAGCTGTCCTTACTTCTTCCTTGTTAATCCGTTGCACTTCCTGAGTCACTATCCCCACATCATCAGACCTTCTCTCTCTCATTCTCTTTATTCATCAGCCCCTCAAAGTACTCTTTCCATCTGTTCAATAGACTCTCCTTACTTGTGACTACGTCTCCCTTGTTATCCTTTCTCACCCTTGCCTGCTGCACATCTTTACCAGCTTGGACCCTCTGTCTAGCCAATCGGTACAGGTCCTTTTCTCCCTCCTTAGTGTCCAACCTTTCATACAGCTCTCCATACACCTTACCCTTTGCCATCTCTCTCTCTTCCTCATATGCCTCATCTCCTTATATGCCTGGCTACTTTCTTCATCTCTCCGATAATCCCACTTCTTCTTCACCAACCTCTTTCTCTGTATACTCTCCTTTACCTCCTTGTTCCACCACCAGGTCTCCTTGTCCTCCTTCCTCTGCCCAGATGTCACATCAAGCACCTTTCTAGTTGTCTCCCTTATCAGCTCTGCTGTAGTTACCCAGCTATTCATTAACTCTTCACTGCCACCCAATGCCTGTCTTAACTCTTCCCTGAACTACACCTGACGATTACTAGCAAAGTCAATAAACAGTATTCAAAATGTTCCCTATAGCCTCAAGGAGAGCAATTAGAAGTGATGTACCTACCATAACGTTCCATGTTAGTTGTCTTCTTCTCGCCTTCTTTCTTGCTGGATGGGTTCGGAGCCGAACCTCGGCTCCGACTCGGCCACTCTAAAAGCTCGAGAGCTAGTTCCACCGGCTTGAGGCTCCCCTATATCCCACAATGCTAGGCGGTAACTCCTCAGATCTTGTTTGAAAGCTAGGCCAAGCAAGAAAAAACTCCATAACATGGAGAAAGGTAACCCACCTCTATAAGGCTGAGTGTGAGATGTCCTAAACCTAACAGAGGAATATATAGAGGTGGTAGCATGGGAGAAAGATAAAGAGGTCACAAGACAATCTCCTCTAGGACTGTCCAGGCTAGGGGGAAGGAGGGTGGGACGCAAGAAAGAAGGCGAGAAGAAGACAACTAACATGGAACTTTATGGTAGGTACATAACTTCTAAATGTTAAGTTGTCTATCTCGCCTTCATTCTTGCTGGATGGGACCGCGTCCCTAGCACCTTGTCCCGGGTGGCCTATCGGAACAGACTCTTGAGTACAGTGGAACCAAAGTTGGCTTGGCTTCTAGAGGCTAAGTCCAACTTATAATGAGATATGAAGGTATGGGGAGAAGCCCAAGTAGCTGCAGAACAAATCGAATCAATAGGCAGTCTGTCTTGAAAAGCTATAGATGTGGCTAAAGCTCTAGTCGAATGAGCCCTGGGTTTGGATGACAGCTGTTGATGTCTGATCTCATAAACAAGGGTAATCAACGAAGTAAGCCATCTAGAGAGAGACACCTTAGAAACTGGAAGGCCCATTCTACCTTCTGCATAGGACACAAACAGTTGATCGGACTTCCTGGATTGTTTGGTCCTGTCTAAATAGTACCTAAGTTGGCGATGAACGTCCAAAGCAGTGTAATCTCTGTTCTGATCTGTTCGAATAGTTAGGGAAGAAAACTGGAAGATCAATGGTTCGATTCAAATTTGCTGGTGAAGCTACCTTAGGCAAAAAGGACGGGTTAGTACGTAAGGATACCCTATCCTTATGAAACAATAGATATGGGGGTCGACTACACAGAGCACTGAGTTCAGAGACTCTTCGAGCTGAAGTGATAGCTACCAGAAAGAGTGTTTTCCAAGATAGTAACTTCATTGAGCATGAAGCCGCGGGTTCAAAGGGGGAAAGAATTAAGGACGCCAGAACCAAGTTGAGATCCCATTGAGGAGGAGGATCCCTGATAGGTGGTTTGAGGAGAAAACTCCCTTTAGAAAAGCTTTGCAGAGCTTGTGAGACATAATGGAAGACTCTGAGACACCGACATGAAAGTTAGATATTGCCGCCAACTGAACCTTGATGGTGGACGGAGACGAACCTGAGTGGAAAAGTTCAGCTAGAAAATCCAAAACAGACTGAATAGAAGCAGTGAAAGGATCTATATCCTTTGACTGTGCCCAACAGGAAAAACGTTTCCACTTACTATTATAAATCTTCCGAGTGGAGGATTTATGAGAGGCTATCAAAATATCGCGAACTGAGTGAGATATTAGAGGAAGCCTGGCTAAAGTTGGAATTGGAGAAACCATGCTGTGAGGTTCAGAGAAGGGAGGGAGCGGTGCAACTGACCCAACTGATGGGTCAGGAGGTCTGGAACTGGGTCCAGATGCCAGGGTTGCTCCAACAGATAACGGTGAAGAAATGGGAACCAAATCTGTCGAGGCCAGTAAGGGGCAATGAGGATCATGGAAGCTTTCTGAGCGATGGCTTTCTGAATTAGTTGAGATATCAGTGGGAAGGGTGGAAAGGCATACAGAAGTCCCCGTGGCCAATCGTGGACTAGAGCGTCTCTGCTGGGGTGGCCTGGTTGGGGAAAGAGGGTGAAGAAATCGTCGCACTTGCTGTTTTGGGGAGTAGCAAAAAGGTCGCAGCAAGGCTGGCCCCACTTTTGAAAAACTTTCTCCAACACTGAATTCTTCAGAGACCACTCGTGAGGCATGAGAATAGCTCTGCTCAATTTGTCCGCAATCACATTGGACTTCCTGGGAATGTGCGTTGCTAACAGAAACCGCTGAGAAGAAATCGCCCATTGCCACAGTCTGAGTGCCTCTCGACATAGGGGGTAAGATCTGGTTCCGCCTTGTTTGTTGATGTACCACATTACAGACATATTGTCTGTCTGAATTGCTATAGTTCCCTTGGGAAGAGAGTCTTGTAAGGCTTGCAACGCTAGAAGCACTGCTCTCATCTCTAGGACATTTATGTGCAAGTGGCACTCGAAAGGTTGCCACATGCCTTGGACCGTCCTGCCCTGGTAATGCCCCCCCCCCACCCGATCAGGGAGGCATCCGTTGTCAATGTAGCAACCGGAGGGGGAGGAACAAAAGGTCTCCCTAGGAAGAGCTGGGGAGATATGATCCACCAAGAGAGATGATTCTTGCACGATTGTGTTATCAGAATAGGATGGGACATTCGAAGTCGTTGGAAAGACCATTGTGTGAAGAGCATCCATTGTAAGATTCTCATGTGGAAGCGAGCTAATGGTAGAAGAGGGATGGCCGCCGCCATTATCCCTAAGACCTTCAGGATCAGTCTGGCTTTGACTTTGTTGCTCTGCAAGACAAGAGAGACTTGTCTGTGTATGTCTGCTATTCTCTGCTCTGTGAGTCTGGCTGACATGTTGACTGTGTCTAGATTTGCACCTATGAAGGTAATAACACGACAAGGCGACAAGACAGACTTTTCGTAATTTATTGAAATGCCTAGTGTTTGACATGTGTGTAAGGTGTAGTCTCTGGCAAGACGGAGAAGATGCTTGGTGGGGGCTGTTAGGAGCCAGTCATCTAAATATGGAAACACCTGGAATCCTTGTTGTCTCAGCTGAGAGGCGACCACTGCCATGCAGTTGGTAAACACTCGGGGGGCTGTAGTGAGACCAAAGGGCAGGGCCCTGAAATGAAAATGACTGGTTCCCAGCCTGAAGCGGAGAAATCTCCTGGAGCGTCGGTTCATTCTGATGTGATAGTACGCATCCTGGAGATCTATAGAGAACATCCAGTTGTCCCGCCCCAGAAAGGGCAGAATGGACTGCAGAGTGACTATCCGAAATTTTGTTTTCTTGACAAACTTGTTCAAGTTGCTGAGATCCAAAATAGGTCTCCAGTCCCGTTTTCTTTGGAACCAAAAAGAATTTGGAGTAGATTCCGGATCCTTGTTGGTCTGCTGTAACTGGTTGAATAGCTCTTTTTGCTAGCAGCTTTGAAATTTCTAATGCTGCTTGCCCCCTTTGACTGGGTGGAACGTCTGGAAGGGATTTTCTGGACTGCTTTGGAATGCGAAAGAAAGGGATTTTGTAGCCTTCGGAAATGATAGACTGTACCCATTTGTCTTGAGTAAGGGAAAGCCAGGCTTCTGGGTACAGAGATAATCTTCCCCCGACTGCTTCCGAAGGTGGACAGTCGGGCAACACCTCAGGGATGCTGAAAGAGCTTGTCAGAGAAGGATTCTCGACTGCCTTGATTCTGCGGGCCCCCTCTGCCTCTAGGACAGCGTCTATTATTATTGTTCCCCCCTCTGCCTCTAGGGGGGAACCGACTCTGTGCGTCAGGCAAAACTCCTTGTGGTTGTTTGCGGAACCACATCTTTCCCCCCTTCTGGCCTTTGGGGTAAGGCCTAGAAGGAGTAGAAAAACGGACTCCGACGGCAGAGAGAGTCTTGCCATCAGTCTCGCACCTAGTCAGGGTTTCCTTCACTTGAGGACCAAAGAGGGATGATCCATCAAAAGAGGAGTTAGTGAAGGACGCCTTGAAAGGGTCCGCAAAGTTACACAGCCGCATCCAGGCGTGCCGACGTAACGCCACACCTGTACCTGCCGCTCTACTCGCCCCATCCGCCGCGTATGAAAGGAGGCGCATGGAGGAGTTAGCTATTGAGTTGAGGGTCGCTAGCGGAGAGTTCATCCTATCCTGAAAAGCCGCAGCTGTTGGATCCTTTAACATTTCACTCGCTTCCTTGAGCAAATCCCTCTGGAGACGAGTGAAATGACACAGGTAATTCAGCGAGCGCATAGAAAAGGTCACCGACGAGAACATCCGCTTCCCGTACCTGTCCATAGTCCTAGACTCCTTGTTAGGAGGATGAACAGGCACTGAAGGATCAGCAAGCTCCTTCTTGGTGGCTGCAGCCACCACCATAGCATCAACAGAGACGCCTTTGGTCAAGAATTCTTTGTCTTTGGGGGCAGTGATAAATTTTGATGGTCTCCTGGGGGTGGGTTCCACTGAGTCAGGAGCCGTCCAAACCTTCCTCGCCACCACTTCCATGAGGGGGTCAAAGGGAGGGGACACCCAGGAGGTGGAAGGGCGAGAGCCAAACGCCTCACGATACACTGATTCATCCTCTGAAGGGTTGCGGTCTGGCCAATTCCCCCTCTGTTTTAAGATTTTGAGGATGTCTGCAAATGAGACATCTTCAGAGGGGGAACGAGGGGAACCTTCAGAATCCTCTAAATCAGTGTCAGAGGTGACAGACTCAGGAGAGTCGATGTGCTTCCTCTTGCACTGCCTCTTCCTAGGGGGCTCTCCTACCGGGTCAGGAGAGGCCTCGGAAGAGGAGGAGATCCCCACTGGGGATGCTTGAGGAGCTGGCTCTCTACGATCCGGGATGAGGGAGTGAGAAGAAATCACCACAGGCACGGTGGAGGGAGGGGCAGATGGAGCCGACTGTGGGGTTGAGCCAGGTTCCAACACGCTCCTCATGACCTCGAAGGCACCCCTGTCAGGCAGAGTCAGAGGTCTCCGCTCCTAAAAGCTGAAAACCTCTCCCGGCACCGACAGTGATGGCTCCGAGGTCGATGTCGGAGCCGAACTCACCAGCGCCTAAGCACCGAGAGGGAGAGCGGGGTCGGACAAGGGTCCGATGCCACTCGTCCCCTCGGAGCCGACGAGGGAAGTCCGGTGCCTAGATTCTTCCAAAGAAGACATCGGAGCAGACAACGGCACCGAAGACAAAGGTATCGGTTCCGATGCACCCACAGTCTCGGGTCCGAGCTGCCCCGGCTCCGAACTCAAGACAGTCAGAGGAGGAACATTCTGAGTGATAGGATTAGCCATCGACTGTTGAGTCGGGCTCTGAAGCATTTGGGCCAGTGCCTCGGACTTAAGAAGTCGACTCACTACCCTCTGAAGGTCATGATCTGACAGTCTCGACGACCTAGAGGAGTGAGATCTATGGCTCCGTTCAGACAACAATGGAGATGCTGGAGCCGAATGAACGGAGCTGATAGATGGTGACCTGGACCTCTTTCTGGAAGTCGGTTCCGATAATCTTATCGGAGCCGACTCAGCAGTGACTACCTCGGCTCCGGCCGGAGCCGAGGGAACAGTGGGAACATGTGTTCGAGAATCATCGGCTCCAGCCGGAGCCGATGTTCGAACAGGTTTCAAAGCCCCCGAAGACGACTCAGATACAGGAGCTGACGGTCTGGTAGGCTTGGAGGGTTTCCCTGAAGATTGAGTCGGGGGACCCTGAGGCTTCAATAAGCTCCTTAAAATGAGCTTATTTTTTCGCTCCTGCAGGACTCTAGGGCTGAAAACATGGCAAACAGCACGAGTCCTGCAGGTGCAAAGGTCCCAGGCAGTATACACAAGAAGTGTGACCGTCTGTCAGAGACATCTTCTGACAGCACGAGTCACACTTCTTAAAGCCTGAGACCTTCGATTCTTTAGACATTTCTAAAGAAGGTAGTGTAATCACTCACACTCACACACACACATTACACTAATTGAAATTAAACTAAATAATTCCCTACAGAAAACACAGTCACTCCAACTACTAGGAAGGGAGGGACGGGGCCTAAAGGCCTAAGGGAAGAACTCTTGAAAGTTCTTGGAAAAAAAGGGGGAGAATTTGCAAGGGAATGGTAAAGAAACTACCTAATTAAGTAATTAATACAGAAAACTAACTTAAAGGGGGTCTATCTTAGTTAAACTTTGTTTTAAAGCAACTAACCTGAAGAGCCGGTTGGAAGAGCACCTCGATCGCTATAGCGGCAAACGAGATCTGGGGAGTTACCGCCTAGCATTGTGGGATATAGGGGCGCCTCAAGCCGGTGGAACTAGCTCTCGCGCTTTTAGAGTGGCCAAGTCGGAGCCGAGGTTCGGCTCCGAACCCATCCAGCAAGAATGAAGGCGAGATAGACAACTTAACATCACAAAATAAACCAGGTGAGAATTTGACGTTGCCCATTCAATTGCCTTTGTTTATACTGAAGGTGGCAAGGATGCTACTCCACTTGACATGCAGTGCAAATGTGTTTTTGAGGTGCATCCCCAAATTTTAGAATCCCTTTTTATACTGCCTAGGTGAGCATTTGCTTATGTAACTAGCTATAATAAATTTACATATTAGCAATACTCAGGATTGAGATTCGCTGTACCTGGGTTGTGCTATCATTGGTCTGGCACAACTGACCGACAACAGTTCTATGCTACACTGACTGTTGTAGTTATGATAGACAGTCATTTAATCCTTTATTAAAATGTTACAAAACACTCAAATCTTAAGTTGGCTATGGTTTATCACCATCACATGGTAGGCCAGTAGGTTAATGTTTAGTGTAGTACTCCCCAATAAATTTTGCACAGGTTTGGGGATTCTACTGGTGATCAATGGGCGATGGTGGCATGGCATTATTGAAGGACAGGCTGTCAATGAATGCCATGGTGTCTGTTCATCTGTACACTAAATAACACAATATATTTTGTGTATGATGTTTGAAAGTCTGCTCTCCAGGGGTTACAGGATAAAGAATTTATTACTGACCTCTCAACTGTCCCTGATTTTCAGGGACATTCATGATTTTAACTAAACTTTTAGCTCTTTCCTAAAACTGGTGACTTTTGGAGAAAAGATTGTGAATTACACTTAGTAACAATGATAATAATCACAGTTATCATTCAGAAAATGTATATTAATTCACAGCCTCTTCTGCTATCAATGCCTAAAGTTAATAGCACTAATATTAAGTGTCCTTAACTGTCACCAATTTATTTGAGATTGGTCCTTGATTTGTCAAGAGCTATGGTTGAGAGGCATTAAATAAACCTATGAACTTTTAAAATAATGTTTTCCATCTGTTTTACTAATCTTCAATGTGTACAGGAGATCCATCCACAAAAGTGTGGATGTTACATTTTATTTTTAACAGGTGGCACTTTGGCTCTGTTCTAAAAAGTGTTTATGTTGCTATTTAATTTATTAAAAGTTTGTGACAGGCATTCTGCATTCTGAGTAGGTAGCTGTGTTCTCAAGGTTTGGTGGAGCTGTGAATTTCGATAAACTGTCACTTAATAGGATGTAGTTTGCTTTAGAGTAGTTCTTAACTGTTAAAAAATTTAGTTGGGTTTTCCAGGTTGATTTTTAATTTCATGGAGACATATTTGTGTTCTGACCTCACCAATGAGGATGTGACATGAAGGGGAGATGCAATGCTTTCCCATGTTGGGTGAATACCAGGTCCAATACGTTTGATCCTCTGGATGGAGCACGCACTATCTGGTCCAAGGTGTTTGTGCTGATAAAGTCCAGGAAACACTGTTACTGTGAGTTAGAGCAGTGTATGCTTTCATTCTATAGAGAGGTATTTAAAGTCTTCAATGAATAGAATATTTGGCTGGATGGTGAGTATGTCTAGTAGGTCTAGGTAAGAGTTGTGAGCTTCCTGGGTCATAGAGGGCATCCTGTAGCTGCCTAAGACATGTTAAGGGATCTTGTCTATGGACGTGAATGAACCCCAGGTCATCATCCTGTTTAACCAACCTGGAGTTGTATTTGTTGTTAATGTAGAATGAGACACCACCATCTATAGCCCCAGTCCATGCTGCTGCTGGTCCAAATGTGAGTACTTTTTGCAGCTTTAAAACAAGTTTCATTGACAAAAAACATGTCCACATTGTTCAAAGTGAAGAGAGCTTGTAGTGCGTGAAGTTTCTTATTTAGGTTCTGAGCACTGAGCAGTAACACCTTAAGATTGCTTTGAGTATTTTTTTTTTTTTGCTGTGTTGGTACTTTTGTTGTTTTGGCATTGCTTTGAAAATGTTCTAAGTGGTGGATAAAGTTTTAGCCAATATTCGAAAGCCCAAAGCAGACAGGTGCATACCAATCTTGGCAGAGCAACATGGCCTGTTAACCATGTCCGCCCATGTTGATAGATATTGGATTCCCCCTGGAGTGACACCAGAAACAAAGCCAGTTGTTAAAATCAACTAGGGAAGCTATATCTAAGTAGCTTAGTGAATTTCAATTCAACTCCAGTTAACAGCAGTACTACAGGGTTTTGTTGGTGTTATAAAAGAAACACACAAACTTTGCTCCTATGCATTCCTATTCTCTTTCATCACTTATCCCAAGCCCTTAGCCTGGTCTTATGTTGACAGACATATTCCCTTTCATGTTCCGTAAACTTTGTGTGTATGCATTGATCTAACTATATATATATATATATATATACATATATAGCTATATATAGCTATATATATATATATATATATATATATATATATATATATAAATATATATATATATATATATATATATATATATATATAGAGAGAGAGAGAGAGATATCCATCCACCAAGTAGATATGGTGTTTCAAGAACTCTACCATCCTGTTTCAGAGAAAGTACAGTAATTTAGCCAGAATTATATATCTTAGCTTTTGACATGGTTTCTGATGATGATCACAAATTTGAAGAAAATTTGCAGTACTCATTGGATGAGCAGAATAGTCCCATTATGATTAAATTTGGCGCAATGTTTGGTGTTACTTCATAATTTCCTGATGTAAGTAAAAAAAATACATTTTTCTTAATGCCAGTCTAAGTTCATGGGAGGCCTTTGCTTTACTGATGATATTTACAATGTCTTGGAAATCCTTCTGATGCTGGCCTTGACTTGTGGGTCTTTAGTTTTGTTGTAAATTCTGATGAGCTTTTTCCTTGTATTATAAAGTTTTTTTTATGAATGTGGACCACCAGGTGCTAGTTTGCTCTTACCCTTCCCATTTTGTTTAGTTTTGGTAGGGA
The DNA here is from genome assembly GCF_019279795.1 of Protopterus annectens. NCBI lineage: Eukaryota > Metazoa > Chordata > Ceratodontiformes > Protopteridae > Protopterus > Protopterus annectens. Next base: position 1,865,579,148 of record NC_056735.1, read on the forward strand.
CTGACAGATTTTTAGTTTTCTAGGTGGAAGATGAATTCCTTTTGAGGGGCTAAGAGTTGTATTTAAACTTTAAGACTTCATACAATAGCAGGAAGTGTGTACATTTGAAGTCTTTGAATACTGTGATATTTGCTTCTGCCGGTCTAGGGATTTTGAATTAGAAAGTTATCAATTACCTTTGGCTGAAGGGGCAACCTCTTTCACATCAAGTAGTACACGGGCTTCTTTCAAGCATGGTAATGCAGTTACTGTAGTTAGTTTTCCTGTTTGACACTTAACTTTGCCCCTATTTACAGTTAAATATTTACCGACTGGATGACCCTGCAGAAATTAAATCATTCATTAACTACTGATCTTGCCCATGTATATACTCTAGATGTATGCATAATTGGCATTTTCTGGTTACTTGCTATATAACAGCTATGTTAGAAAACTGGGCGGAAACCCTCAGATATGCTCAGAGTTGGTTCACAACAACAAAAAATACACTGAACCCACAGATATTGCTAACATTTTGGCTGACAGGTTCAGTGCAAATTTCTCCCCTCCTTCACCCCCAAAAGAAGAAATACTTATCCCAGCTGAATGCAATCTCCCTGTCATCTCAGATGTCCAAGTGAGAACTGCCCTAAACAAAGCAAAAAACACAGCATCAATGGGACCTGACGGTATCCTGGGGTGCGTGTTACGTAAACTCCAAGAGGAGCTAAACCCATACATAAAAATGCTATTTAACCTTAGCCTTACTTCGGGATATGTACCTGAACACTGGCGTACAGCAACAGTGGTCCCACTCCACAAGGGGGGTGCCTCTACAGACCCTGGAAACTACCGCCCCTAAGCTTAACTAGCCTGGTCTGCAAAGCTATGGAAAGAATCATTATGGAACTCATAAACAGAGACATAGGGGACCTACAGACACTTGACCCCACCCAGTTCGGCTTTGTAAAGGGCAGATCCTGCCTTTTAAACCTGGTTGACTTTTTCGAAACAGTCACTAGAGCCATTGATGAGGGCAAAGCAGTCCATACAGCATACAGCATACCTGGACTTGGCTAAGGCCTTCGACTCAATACCCCACTCAGGCATCATAGATAAGCTAAACAGCTTAAAAGTAAACCCTTATGTCACTAGATGGGTTGCAAACTGGCTAAAGGACAGAACCCATAAAGTTAAAATCGTTGGAGCAATGTCAGACTCAAAGCCAGTCACAAGTGGTGTCCCACAGGCATCTGTCCTGGGACCCCTCTTGTTCGGCATTTATTTCTCAGATGTTAAAGCAAACATGGGAGGGCTGTGGCTGACAAAGTTCGCAGATGACTGCAAACTAGGCGCCATAGTCGATACACCAGCAGACACACACATCCTACAAAAAGGCCTCACTGAAACGGGCAACTGGTGCCGTAGTCACGGCCTTAAATTAAATGCCAAAAAATGTATAGTCATCCCTTTTGGAAAAAGCAAAGTACCCACAAATTATCACATAGACAGCAACCCACTAAGTACGGAAAAAGTAATCAGAGACCTAGGGACCCAAGTAGACAGCGACTTCTCATTTGACACCCACGTTGCCAAAGTGGTTAGAAAAACATTCTACCTTGCACACCTCATCATGAAGGGATTCGCATCCAGATCCAAGGATGTCATTGTACCCCTATATTCCTCCCTCATCAGACCCATGATTGAGTACAATGCCCCATTTGGTATGTACCTCACCCGGCATTTGCAACAGCTGGAGAGACCACAAAAGTACCTCACCAAAAGGATCAAGAGTCTCCAACATATGTCTTATTCTGCCAGACTAAAGAAACTTCAGCTCTATTCAGTAGCATACCGCCTGCTCAGAGGTGATCTCTGCCTGACGTACAAGGCCATGTCCAATCAGGATCTGATGGATATGCCTCCACCTCAAAAAATCCAAATCCATCAGGACCACGAGAGCTAAAGACTTAAACCTCAGCACAAGTATGAATAGGACATGCTGGAGGGATAGATTCATAACCCAGAGGCTTCCCATGCTTTGGAACAGGATCCCAGTTCGTATTAGGCAGAGCCCCTCACTGACTCTCTTCAAGAGAAATCTTGATGAGTGGATGGGAAATCGTAAGTTTACCCCAGGGGTCACATTTGTGTCACTGCCAGACAGGGGCACAGTAAACTAATTCTATTATATAAGGGGACCTTCATTGTGTCACTAGTAGACAGAGGCACAGTATTCTAGATTTATTCTGTACATTTTTGTACCATTTCATGGGATGGCAAAAGCCACATCACTATGGCTAGGCTTACAAATGCCCCAGGGCAGATAGCCTAGTACTATACTATGAAACTATGAAACTATAAGTACTAGGCTGATAGTACATATTCTAGCCAAGCAGTCCAGAATATCACTGAGAAGCCTAGCCATGTAAGCCTAAGAAATGCTGGATGAGTTAAGTTTCACAATTGGGAAGCGGTATCCTATGTACGCCGGGGTGAATGTACAACTGCCCCTCAAATTATCAAGAACAGTTTTGAATGGTGCCAATGAGTTGCACTGCTTGACACATAGTAGACATTTACTCCATAAGTAGGGGATTTCTTGGGCTGGACTATATTTTCCAGCTTGTTCTTTTCATATAACAGTGAAGGTTAAGGTCTTTTGTACAGATATGCATGGTGTTATTTGTTTTGTGCACTTTTAAAATGTCATGCAGGGTAGGGTCTTTCATAATAATGAAACAAACTGTGAACTCTCATAAAACAAAAAACACACACCACTCCAAAATATATAGAAAATTCTTTACTGGTGTATCCGGTACCTTGGCTTACGCCTTCAAGGAATACATTTTACACCAAGCAGCCATTTTTTATATACTATAACATCATTCAATTAATTACATCCATTTGAATTTGATTAACATCAATTATTTACTTAAACATACTAAAGTACATATTTATGTTTTAAATACATTTTCTATTACAAATAATACAAATTTCATGTGCACTATTTTTGGTAAAGATATTTTTGAAAAAATTATTTTAGAAAGAAAATAAATAAACAAATATGAAAAAAATATGTATATAATTATATATATATATATAAAATATTCATAATCAATTTCAACATTAACCAGATTTCATCAGATGAATAGCACCGATATATACCATATGTATGCATGTGCCTATTTCCAACTAACAGTACGCACAACAGAACTATGTGACCATTAATGTAAACTCCCCAACACTATTTCATATCAAACATAAACAAATCTTGATTCATTCCTTCATAGGTTCAAAGGTTCATAGGTAGGTACTAGGCTATCTGCCCGAAGGCATTTATAAGCCTAGCCAGAATGTGTTGGCTTTCGCCGCCCCCTTAGATTAGCTCCCTGTGCCTCTGTCCAGTACAGCCGCTGAAGTGATCCCCGGGGTAAACTTTCTGTTTCCCATCCACTCGCCAAGGTTTCTCTTGAAGAGTGCTAGCGAGGAGCTCTGCCTAATGTAGATTGGAATCCTGTTCCAAAGCATAGGAAGTTTCTGGGACAGGAATCGATCCCAACAGCACGTCCTATTTATTGTGGTGAGGTTTAGATCCCTTAGAGCATGTGGCTTGAGGGGATAAGGTTTTCTTTAGGTGGAGCATGTCCATCAATTCTGGGTTAGACATGGCCTTGTATGTCAGGCGGAGATCACCTCTGAGCAGGTGGTATGCAACCGAGTACAGCTGGAGTTTCTTCAGTCAAGCTGCATAGGGCATCTGTTTGAGGCCAGTGATCCTCTTGGTGAGGTACTTCTGTGGTCTTTCCAGCTGTTGCAGGTGTCTTGTAAGGTACATCCCAAATAGGGCATTGTACTCTATGATACAGGAATGCGTGGATCATGCTATCCCAAATAAAACCAAGACTCACTCCTCCAAAGGCAGGAGACCTGTCTGGTTGACCCCAGCCATAAATAAGCTATACAACAGAAGGAGGAAGCTACTACATGATAGAGCAAAATCTCAAAAAGGGAAGGCATCTCTGATCAGTACTAGCAAAAAACTACGATCCCTCATAAAATCATCTAAGGCCAGCTTCGAAAGAAAAATTGCACAAGACGCTAAAGATAATCACAAGGCCTTCTTTAGTTATGTCAGGAACCTGGGTGGCAACTCCCAGATATGCTCTGAGTTAGTGTAAAATGACAAAAAATACACTGAACCCACAGACATTGCCAACCTGGCAGACAGGTTCAGTGCAACCCCCCCCCTTCCCCCCCAAAAGAGCAAATGTCTATCCCAGCAGAGTGTAGCCTCCCTGACATCACAGATGCACAGGTGAGAGCTGCCCTCTCCAAAGCAAAAAACACAGCATCAATGGGACCGGATGTCTTACACAAGTTCCAAGAAGAACTGAACCCTCACATAAAGTCACTGTTCAATCTCAGCCTTACTACAGGATATGTACCCACAGAATGGCGTACAGCAACAGTGGTCCCACTCCACAAAGGTGATGCCACAATGGACCCCGGAAACTATCACCCTATAAGCCTGACTAGCCTGGTCTGCAAAGCTATGGAGCGTATCATCATGGAACTCAAAAACAAAGACATTGGGAACCTCCAAACACTGGATCCTACCCAATTCGGCTTTGTTAAGGGCAGATCTTGCCTCTTGAACCTGGTCGACTTCTTTGAAACAGCCACCAAGGCCATAGATGAAGGGAAGGTAGTCCACACAGCCTACCTGGACCTCGCAAAAGCCTTTGACACAATACCCCACTCGGGCATCATAAATAAGCTCACCAGCTTAAATATCAACCTATATATCACAAGATGGGTTGCAAACTGGCTCAGGGATAGAACCCACATGCTCAGAATTGCAGGTGCCATGTCAGACTCTAAACCAGTTACAAGTGGTGTCCCACAAGGCTCAGTTCTGGGACCTCTCTTGTTCAGTATATATTTCTCTGAGGTACAGGCTAACATGGGAGGACTATGGCTGACCAAGTTCGCAGATGACTGCAAACTGGGTGCCATAATCGACTCGCCGACTGACACAAGCATCCTCCAAAAGGGTCTCACAGAGACGGATAACTGGTGCCAGAGCCATGGCCTAAAGCTAAATGCCAAAAAGTGCATAGTCATCCCCTTTGGGGAAAACAAAGTGCCCACAAATTACCACATAGGTGGTAATCCATTAAGTACGGAAAAAGTAATTAGGGATTTGGGGACCCAAGTAGACAGCAATCTCTCCTTTGACAATCACGTTGCCAAAGTGGTTAGAAAGACCTTGTATATAGCCCACCTTATCACGAAAGGGTTCACATCTAGATCAAGAGAGGTCACTGTGCCACTCTACTCATCACTCATCAGGCCCATAATTGAATACAATGCCCCATTTGGGATGTACCTTACCCGACACCTGCAGCAACTGGAAAGACCCCAAAAGTACCTCACCAAGAGGATCAAGGGACTCAAACAGATGCCCTACGCAGTTAGGCTAAAGAAACTCCAGCTCTACTCAGTTGCTTACCGCCTACTCAGAGGCGATCTGTGCCTGACGTATAAAGCCATGTCCAACCCAGAATTAATGGACATGCTCCACCTCAGGAAATCCAAATCCCTTAGAGCTACATGCTCCAAAGACTTAAACCCCAGCACAGAAATAAATAGGATATGCTGGGAGGGACAGATTCATATCCCAGAGGCTCCCCTCACTCTGGAACAAAATCCCAATCCATGTTAAGCAGAGCCCCTCAATGACCCTCTTCAAGAGAAATCTTGACGAGTGGATGGGAGATTGTAGGTTTACCCCTGGGATCTCTTCTGTGTCCCTACTAGACAGAGGCACAGTAAACTAACCTTAAAAGGGCTATCTTCTGTGACCTACTATACAGAGGCACAGTCAACTAATCTAAAAGGGTGGCGAAAGCCAAACACACTCTGGCTAGGCCTATAAATGCCCTAGGGCAGATAGCCTAGTATCAACCTATGAACCTATGAGTGATGAGTAGAGGGGCACAATAACCTCTTTTGATCTGGATGCAAACCCTTTTTAAAAAGGTGGGCCACATAGAAGGATTTTCTAACCACTTTGGCAATGTGATTATCAAAGGAGAGATTACTATCTACTTGGGTCCCCAGATCCCTTATTACGTTTTCCGTATTTAGGGGACTACCTCCTATGTGGTAGTTTGTAGGTACTTTGTTATTTCCAAAGGGAATAACTATGCACTTTTTGGCATTTAGCTTGAGGCCATGATTTTGACACCAGGTATCCATCTCAGTGAGACCCTTTTGGAGGATGTCTGTGTCAGCCGGTGAGTCAATTATAGCCCCTAGTTTGCAGTCATCTACGAACTTGATCAGCCATAGTTCTCCAGTGCTTATCTGTACCTCTGAGAAGTATATGCTGAACAGGAGGGGTCCTAGGACTGAGCCCTAGGGAACGCCACTTGTAACCAGTTTAGAATCAGCTCTAGCTCCTGCAACTCTCACCATGTGGGTTCTGTCCATGAGCCAACTGGCAACCCACCTTGTGAAATAGAGGTTTATGTTCAGGCTGGTGAGCTTGTCTATAATACCAGAATGGGGAATGGTGTCGAAGGCATTTGTGAGGTCTAGGTAGGCTGTGTGTACCACCTTTCTCTCGTCTATAGCCTTGGTAACGGTCTCAAAGATGTCCACAAGGTTTAGGAGGCATGATCTGCCCTTAACAAAGCTAAACTGGGTAGGGTCCAGTGTTTGGAGGTTCCCAATGTCTCTGTTAATGAGTTCCATGATGATGCGCTCCATAGCCTTGCAGACCAAGCTAGTGAGGCTTATAGGGTGATAGTTCCCCTGGTCTGTTGTGGTTCCACCTTTGTGGAGTGGAATAACAGTTGCTGTGCACCACTCTATGGGTACGTAGCCTGTGGAGAAGCTGAGTTTGAACAGTGTGTTTAGGTGAGAAGTTAGTTTGTCTTTGAGCTCGTGTTGGAACACAGCCTGGGACACCGTCCGGTCCCATTGATGCTGTGTTTTCGGCTTTGGAGAGGGCTATTTTAACCTGAGTGTCTGTGATTTCAGGGGCTCTACATTCTTCTGGTATGGTTATGAGCCCTTTTGTGGGTGAAGTTTGCAGTCAACCTGTCTGCCAAGATGTTGGCAATATCGGTTGATTCAGTGTATTTTGTGCCATTCTGCACTAACTCCGAGCAGATCTGAGCATTACCACTTAAATTCTTGACATAGCTAAAGTATGCCTGGTGGTTATCTTTGGAGTCCTTGGCAAGCTTTCTTTCAAAGCTTGCCTTGGACGATTTTATGAGGGATCGTAGTTTCTTGCTGATATT